>NC_057806.1:486760110-486998613 GCF_018294505.1 Triticum aestivum
CTCACATAGTAAAAGGTCTCCAGGATTAGATTTGCTGCCCTCACATAGTAAAAGGTCTCCAGGATTAGATTTGCTGCCCTCACATAGTACAAGGTCTCCAGGATTAGATTTGCTGCCCTCACATAGCATGAACAAACTCGGCATCACCACTTTATTCCTCCTTGTAGGTACATTGTGCTGATGCGTCCACTGTCGCATGTCCTTATACCAACCTTTTGCTGTTGTTAATGTAAGGGCGCATGTAAAATGAAGTGATCACACTGTTACCTTAGGGACATGCCTAACCAGTGTTATTGTTAATCTAATGCCTCCAGTGATAAGATGCAATTAAACTGAGTTACAAATGGCACTCCTATTGTTTTCCCCAGTATGATAAGTAAGTTGCTCCTTTACGCTGCTGAGTGTCCTGGTGTCCCCACAGTCCCATGCCGTTAAACCAACTCTTTAGCTGCTATTGATTTACCATGTTTGGTAAACAAGCAATGCCACCATTAAAGTAATCCCATATTTGAGTAATCTCATTGTTGATCGTAATGCTTCTGGTAACATGAAGCATTGCTGACGTTTTAAAATTTCTACTGTCCTTGCGTGATTGCCATGAACATAATTAAGATGCTTCTTTTCATTTTGTATATGTTTCGTATATTCTTATTGACCAGCAACTGTTTACTTTCTATCTTTTTGTGCAGATATGGATATCCATTTCACCTTGTTGCTATTGTGACCTTTTGGTGAACTGCACAAAACACTTTTTTTTGGAATGAGTATCTTGTGCAGTTCAACTAAAATGTCACGTGGGCAACATCTCTCAATTTTGGTGGACCTGCACAAAATGGTGATTGGAGTCTCCAAAATCTCCGTCAAGTTCTGCTGGTAATCTCGTGCAACATTTTATTAGCCTTTGCAAGATGGAGCCGTCACTGTCACCACAATGGCACTTTATTTTAGTGGAACTGCACAAAAGGATAAGAAAATTATAGTTGCACCTTACATGAGCCGGACAGCCAACCTTAATGTTCCTCAATTTTAGTGCAACTACTAAAGAAGAACCTGCCAGCTCACAAGAGCAAGTACTTCTTGCTAGCTTAATGATGCAATCTTTGCTTCATTTCAGGTGAACTGCAGAAAAAGGCGCATGAATTGAATCACGGAACTCTAGGCAGACCTCATCCAAGCAGAGCTGGATGTTGAGTTCAAGGAGGCCGCTATTAAAGCGAAATCATGCTCTCCTGTCTCCATGTTTGTGCTGTGCAAACATGCTGTGAAAACAGGAATACTCAACTACAGATGTTGTGACGGTCAAGAGCATTCGCCAAGTTCTTTGATTGTATGACATGGCTAGCCAAGATGGATTTAATCTCGATATTCACTTTATCAAAAGGCTCTAATGGGTTGGTTCTGAATCTTGCAAGCTGGGAATTAGTGAGATGTGTAGGCATCTTTGTTGTACTTATTATTTGAATCTTATTTGTTGGTTCTGAATCTTGCAAGCTGGGAATCAATGAGATGTGTAGGCATCTTTGTTGTACTTATTATTTGGATCTTATTTGTTGGTTCTAAATCTTGCAAGATGGGAATCAATGAGATGTGTAGGCATCTTTGTTGTACTTAATATTTGGATCTTATTTGTTGGTTCTGAATCTTGCAAGCTGGGAAACACGACATGATGATGCAGAGGACAACAACCATAACAAACAGTTCAAACTTGGTAGTATTATCTTTGTGAAAGTGCGACAAATGTGCTGATCGTGTGCGTCCTGAGAATAATAATTCTAATTGTTGTGCATGTTGATCCTGTGGCACTGATAGAACGAGCAAATGCATTGCTTGTTTTAAGTATAAATTTCTATTAAAGCTAATTAAATTTAAGTAAAGTGACCACTAACTCCTGTTATTACAGTACCAATACAGACCCGCTCGTGAACCGACGTGTGGCCGAGGGTGCATCTTCTGCCGGGCGTGCAGCGGACGAGGGAGGGGTAGTAACTGTTGTCACCTATACACACTCAGCTTACTGTTGAATCCAGTTCCCCAAGAGCTGAAAAACAAACTGCTGCCAGTGCCAACACACTCGTTCACTCGAAGAGACTCCAAGGGCGATCCGAGGGGTGAGCCTGCTGGATATGGACTTTAGCAAGGAGTTCCCCTTTGAGTTCGCCATTCAGTCCTATGGCTGCACCAAGTTGAATGTGATGTACACCAACGATACAGACTCGGTGAAGTTCTGCCTCGCCTTAGTCCTATGGCTGCACCAGGTTCTGGAGCATTCGCCCGTTTCATCGGCAGCGCTGACTGCATCTTCGCTACAGTGGAGAGAAGGAAGAACGCGACGATTCGTCCATCTGGTGCAACAAGCTTGTCGACATCCAGAAGCAATACAAGATCATCAGCAACGGGCAAGAGAAGGACTCCGTGGTTGACCTCGCTGAGACCATCATCGACCCCTGATACGCCAACATGAAAGAAGACGACCTGAAGACGTGGGAGGTACCTCTGAATCTAGCCTACATAACATACGCGTCCAAGGACGCATATGCATGCTACGACATGTACAGGCAGATCTTGGACATGAGGGTGTGTATGCTTCCCGTAACCGACAAGTACACGGACAGCCGCAGCGTCATGATCAAGCGTGCCAGGAAGGTCTAGATGTTGTACTTTATCTGTTTATAAGAACCTTTATCATCTGAGTGTTTCATGCATTAGCCTATGTGTCGTAATTATCTGTTTGTCCGAAATATTTCTTTTAAGAACCCATTAACCTGATTGCTTTTTTAGTGGCTATTTGCTTATGTATGTAAACTAGTTCACTTATCCGTAAAAATAACTAGTTCACTCGGCTGCCGTGGTTTGAATCTCCTTCCTCCCAACATATTCCCCTCCTCAGGTGGACCCAGCAGGTCTCTGAATTTTCTCCCACTTTCTTTTTCGATGTAAACTGAGTTTTCTCCCATTACTTTCCCCTAGAACCAACTCAACTATCCCACGTCTAGCCTAAAAATTAATAATACCCCACGTACTATTAACTCATCAAATTAAAATGATATTTTATTTCATAAGTTGAAAGTTCTTACAAAATAATAATAATAATTGTTTATATATATAACTTGGCAAGTTAACTCCTAGTGATTGCGTACATAAGCTTGCAAAGATTTTACTGAAGTGCAATCACGTGTTTATGTTTTTATAACATTTGTCCGTCTAGCCCAACATGATATTTTCACCCAGCCCAGCAAGTCCGCGGATTTCGAGAAAAATGCAAATGGGATTTAAACGAGCTGCATAGATGCTACATCATTGTTTCACCCAGCCCACCAAATGGACTAAAAAACAAATGGACTGGCTGACATGTGGGCCAGTAGGTCAAAGCCTAAGAAGGCATTGGATTTACATCCAACGGCCGGCATTCTTCTTCAATCTCTCGTCTTCTTCCCCCAGCACTGCTGGAACCACCATAGTGGGTGGCTGACTTGTGGGCCTACTAAGTTGACGAGGATGGAGGGCTTTTTCAACTTAGTCAATATGAACGATTCTAGCTCCAGTGACCGTACGATGTCCATCCAACGACCATAGTGCTTCTTCAACCTCTGGTCTTCTTGCTCCAGCCGCCCAAAGCAGCGCCGGTCATGCCGCGTGCTCCTGCCTCTCATGGCTGGCTGTGATACCGCGGAGGCCTCACCGCCCCCTACTACTCCAACAGCTGGCCCAGGGTATCCCTCTACTCACCCACACCCCCTTTTATTCTGCGGCGACGGCAGCCTCACACCGCAGCCGAACCAGTGAACCCTCGTACTCCTCTCTGCGTGGGCATCCAGTGCCATGTCTTCCCCGGCTGTGCGTCGTCCCCTTCCTAGGCCTCTTCGTCGTCCATCGCCTTTTTGCTCTCGGTGCGGCGTGGTCAATGTGGTCAACGACCGACTTCCATCGGAAGAGTATTGTACGTGGAGAGGCTGACAGCTGGGTCCATGACCACATCCCAGTTTTTTGTGATTTGCCAAGTAAGTCGCTTTGTCAGGCCTGTTGGGCTGCAAATCTTTCAAGATGAGGAGAGCTTCATTCGGCTAGCCGAGAAAATGGCCGATCAGTAATGAGAAATGGGCTGTACATTTTTAAAACACATAAAACCGGCAATTAGTTTCAAATATCTTTTATTTCATTTCAAGATTTTAAATTACATTAATTTTTATGCGTGGAGAATTTGTTGGATTTTATATTGATATACATTTATTTTTAAAATCAGTTTGAATGTGAGTAGAAATTTTGGGATTAAAAACAGTTCGGACCGCACCGAAATATGCAAAATTTCATATAAATTTTTAACAGTGGCCACAATATGGGCTGTAATGCTAACAGAAAGAATATGGGCTCCAAAAAAACCTTAAGAATTAGCAAATGGACTGTAAATTATTAGAAATAATGGCAGATGGGCTGTATGTTGTTTTCCACAGATTTGAGGCTTTCCTAAAAAAAGGTTGACGCACAAGCAGTGACTGTTGGATGTCCATCGAATGGCCGTCGTGCTTCTTCAATCTCTGCTCTTCCTGCTCCAGTCGCTCAAACAAGTGCCGGTGGGACTGCCTGTTCCCTCCTCCCCGTGGCCGGCCGTGCTGCCGCGCAGGCCTCACCGCCCCACCGTACTTCCATCGCTGGCCTAGCCATCCCTCTACTCACCCACACCTGTTGTTATTCTCCGGCGACGGCAGACGAACCAGTAAACCCTCGTACAGTCGTACTCCCCTCCGCGTGGGAAACAACTGCTGAGTCTTCCCTGCCTCCGTGTTGTTCCCTTCCTAGGCCTCCTCGTCGTCCACCGCCCTAGTGCTCTCGGCACGGCCTGGTCAACGTGGTCAACGACCGACATGCATCTGAAGTGGACTGTACGTGGAGAGGCCGACAACTGGGTCCACGGCCGCACGCAAGGAAATGCCTCCTTATTACGCGCAAAATAATGATTCCTCCACCCGACATCAGGGACCCACCGAAAGGGCCTCTGTATTTTGCAAAAAAAACGTTACCGCCGCTGACAGCATGGACCCACCAGCTATATATTCGCACGCAAGGAAGTGCCTCCTTATTACGCACAAAAAAATGAATACCCCCCCTGTTAGCTGGGACCCAGTATAGTGGCAGGCTGACTTGTGGGACTACTAAGTTGACGGGGACAGAGGGCTTTGTCAACTTAGTCAATATGCACGATTCTACCTCCAGTGACCGTACGATGTCCATCCAACGGCCGTAGTGCTTCTTCAACCTCTGGTCTTCTTGCTCCAGCCGCCCAAATCAGCGCTGGTCGTGCCTCGTGCTCCTGCTTCCCGTGGCCGGCTGCGATGCGGCGGAGGCCTCACCGCCCCTACTACTCCCACTGCTGGCCAGGCCATCCCTGTACTCACCCACACCCCCTGTTGTTCTGCGGCGACGGCAACCTCACACCACAGCGAAACAGTGAACCATCGTACTCCTCTACGCGTGGGCATCCACTGCCGCGTCTTCCCCGGCTCCGCGTCGTCCCCTTCCTAGGCCTCACCGTCGTACACTGCCCTGGTGCTCTTGGCGCGGCTTGGTCAACCTGGTCAAGGAAAGGCTTCCATCGGACATGGACTGTACGTGGAGAGGCCGACAGCTGGGTCCACGGCCACAGCAAGGAAGTGCCTCCTTATTACGTGCAAAATAATTATTCCTCCACCTGACAGCGGGGACCCACCGGACGGGCCACCGTATATCACGAAAAAAGCGTTTGCCCCTGACTGCTGGGACCCACCAGCTACATCTTCGCACGCAAGGAAGTGCGTCCGGGCAAAAAAAAACGATTCGCCCCCCTAACTGCTGGGACCCACCAGCTACATCTTCGCAGGCAAGGAAGTGCCTGACAGTCGGGACCCACCTGGTCGAAGCGTACGTAGCGTTGTCATTCTAGTCGCGAACGTGTACGTACATATATACTGGTGGATGTAGAGGCGCGCACGTGTCGTAGTAGAGGCGCGTATGTGTCGTAGTAGAGGCGTGCATGTAGCATGTACACGTACGTACAGCGGCCAGGGTGCAAGAAAGAAAATACGGCCACGTATGTGTACATACGGGCGGGGTCTCGAATGCCTACTTGCGCATACGTACGGCCAGGGCTCGTGTACATGGCTGGGTCAGAACGGAGAAACATCGTCGTCGTCATGTTCATGGGGAGGCAACGGAATGCGTCGTGTTCATGGGGAGGAAACGGAATGCTCGTGTTCATCGGGAGGCAACGGAACGCGTGGGAGCTAACCGGCTGGGTCGAAACGGAATGCGTGGGCGTGTTCATCGGGAGGGCTTGGACGGAACAGGCGATGGAAACGAGGCCTGGCGTACCGCACAACGGAGGAAATGGACATCCTACATTCCGAACGGGGTCCTGTTGATCGGGAGGTGTCTGGCGTACCGCAAAACGGAGGAAACGGACCTCCTATGGTCGAAACGGGGGTCCTGTTGATCGGGAGGGGTGTGGCGTGCTGCAAAACGGAGGAAATGGACCTCCTACGGTCGAAATGGGGGTCCTATTGCTCGGGAGGGGTGTGGCGTACCGCAAAACGGACGAAACGGACTTGTATTGGAGCGGTACGGTCGAAACGGGGGTCCTGTTCATCGGGAGGGGTGTGGCATACCGCAAAACAGGACTCCACGGGATACTGTTCATCTCCGCCGTCGACCTCCTCCAGCCTCCACGGGCTACCGTTGACCTCCTCCAGCCTCCATGGGCTCCTGTTCATCTAGCCTCCACCGCGCGCTACTCCACCGGCTACTGTTCAACCACCCCTCCACGGGCACCCCTCCACTGTCTACAGTTCATCCAGCCCTCCACACCACGGGGTCCTGTTCAACCACCCCTCCACCGTCTACTGTTCATCCAGCCCTCCACCACACCATGGGGTCCTGTTCATCAAGAGGCAATGCCACCGCTCACTATTCATCCAACCCCCTCCCCCCGCAACGCTCACTGTTCATCCCAGAGGCAGCATCGATCGGCTTTAGTTAGCAGCAGTAGCGAAGGAATCGCTCGATCGGGTTCAATTAACAACCATCGATCGATTGCTCGGGTTCAGTAACGCGTAGCCTGCAGTGCAATCGCTCGGGTTCAGTTAGAGCCCAACGCCTCGCTCGGGTTCAGTTAGAGCCAACGCCTTGCACACACGCGCGTATGCGTACGAGAGAAATGCGCATCGCTCGGCCCCCGACCTCCCACCGTAACCGGGAACTCCCTGAAATTTTCCTCGCCCTCGCTTCTACCACGGTTTTTTCCGTCATGGACGGCCCAAAGAATGTCATGCAGCTGCGTCTCCGGCCCGCCCAGGACGAAAAGCCCATTTTCTGTCATGATTTTTTGTCATAGAAGTAGGAGCCCACCAGATCTATGATGATACTGGGTTTTGTCACAATTATCGTCATAGAAGTGTCATATGTATGACAGAAAAAAATTTCTTTCGGCCCAAAATGTCACGGATGTGTGTTTTTTTGTAGTGGCAGTACCATATATTTACCACTAGTTTATGCAAGAGGGACCAGAAGCTCATAAGAGGGCTGTCAATGCCGTTGAGCCGGCGATTCCACGTTATTTGAGGTGGTCAGAACAACCTATTGTGTGGAGCAGGGAAGATCACCCTCCCCGGGTTGATAATCCGGGTCACTTGGCCTTGGTTGTGGCACCTCAGGTTGGTGGATATAAATTCACTAGGGTGCTCATGGATGGAGGCAGTAGCATCAACATCCTCTATTATGAGACGTTTCGTCGGATGGGGTTGACTGATAAGAGTCTTAAACAATCCAACACTGTTTTTCATGGTGTTGTGCCTGGTAAGTCGGCATACCCAGTTGGTAAGATTGAACTGGAAGTAGCCTTTGGGGATGAATATGATTCCAAGGCTGAGAAGTTAACTTTTGAGGTGGTTAAAATCAAAAGCCCATATCATGATCTATTTGGCCGGCCGGCTTATGCCAAGTTCATGGCTCGGCCGTGTTATGTGTATCTACAACTCAAGATGCTGGCCTATAAAGGCGCCATCACAGTACATGGAAGCCGGAAAATAGCCCTAGAATGTGAAGAAGGAGATGCCGCTTATGCTGAGTCTGTTTGTGCGATAGAGGAGTTAAAGTTTTATAAAGATAATGTTGACCCGACAGACATGATGTCTTTGAACAAGCCAACTACGGAGCATGAACCGGTGTTGAAATTCAAGTTAGTTGATGACACCAAGATGGTTGATTTTGTGCCTGGCGACTCATCCAAACAGTTCATCATCAGTGCCAACTTGGATCCAAAATAGGAAAGCATGCTCATCGAGTTCATCCATGAGAACCGGGACATCTTTGCATGGAAACCTTCTGACATGCTGGGTGTCCCGAGAGAACTTGCTGAGCTCACTCTTAATATTGATCCGAAGTTCAAGCCGGTCAGGCAGTTTCTTTGACGGTTTAACGAGGAAAGGCACATGGCCATTGGAGAAGAGGTGGCCCGGCTCTTTGCAACCGGGTTCATTGTTGAAGTTTTTCACCCAGAGTGGTTGGCTAACCCAGTGCTTGTACTCAAGAAGAATGGCACCTGGCGTATGTGTGTGGATTACACCGATTTGAACAAGGCTTGTCCGGGCGATCCTTTTGCTCTCCCTCGTATTGATCAGATCATTGAGTTTTTTGGATGCATATTCAGGTTATCATCAGATCAAGATGGCAATTAAGGACCAGGAGAAGACGGCGTTCATCACTCCATTTAGAGCCTTCTACTATGTGTCTATGCCTTTTGGACTAAAAAGTGCCCAGGCGACTTATCAACAATGTGTACAGAATTGTCTTCATAGTCAGATTGGGCGTAACGTTCATGCTTATGTGGATGACATAGTGGTTAATCCAGAGAGAAGGAAACCTTAGTAACTGATCTGAAGGAGACCTTTGATAACCTCCGGGTCTACAAGATGATGCTTAACCCGGCCAAATGTGTTTTTGGAGTCCCAGCTGGCAAACTTTTGGGTTTTTTGGTGTCTAATAGAGGTATTGAGGCTAATCCGGAGAAAATTAAGGCAATTACATCTCTGGCCAAACCGGTGTGCATCAATGACGTTCAGTGTTTGGCGGGTCGCGTCGCCGCCTTAAGCCGGTTCATAAGCCGGTTAGAGGAGAAGGCGATGCCTTTGTATCAAATGATGAAAAAGGCGGATGACTTTGTCTGGAGTGATGCTGCTAACTCTTCTTTTGAGGATCTGAAGAAACAGCTCGTTGAGCCGCCGGTTCTTGCTGCTCCGGTTGAGAAAGAGCAATTGTTGTTATATGTAGCTGCTAACTCATGTGCTGTCAGTGTGGCCATTGTTGTGGAGCGCAAGGAGGATGGCAAAGAACATCCGGTCCAATGGCCGATTTACTAGGTCAGTGAGGTGCTGATTGAATCTAAACAAAGATATCCACATTGGTAGAATCTCGTTTATGGGGTGTTCATGGCAAGCTGGAAGCTCAAACATTACTTTCAGGGTCACCCAACCACTGGGGTTAGCTCTGCACCTCTAGGAGACATCATTCAAAATAGAGAAGCCATAGGACGAGTCGCCAGGTGGGCTATTGAACTTGGGTCTCATGGTTTGAAGTATATGCCACGTACTGTGATCAAATCTCAAGCGCTAGTTGACTTCATTAATGACTGGACAGAGTTGGAGATGCCAGAGGAGAAACCAAACAACACATATTGGATGATTCATTTTGATGGGTCCAGACAGTTGGAAGGCTTGGGGGCTGGAGTTGTTTTAACTTCTCCTCGAGGGGACAAGTTTTGTTATGTGTTGCGATTGATGTTTCCTTGTACTAACAACATAGCAGAATATGAAGCCTTGCTCCATGGTCTTCGAATGGCTAAAGAGATGAGTCTGAGCCGGGTCCGGTGCCTTGGCGATTCAGATTTGGTGGCTCAACAGGTGTCAGGCAAGTGGGATTCCAAGGATCCTCTCATGGAGGCTTATCGCCGCAAGGTCGACGCTGTTGTAGGGCATTTTAAGGGTTATCAAGTGGAACACATTGACTGCAGAAAGAACAAAGCGGCCGATGCCTTAAGCCGGTTGGGATCTCAGCGTAAGCCGGTACCCCCTAACACCTTTTTGGATGTTTTACATCACCCGTCTGTTAAGTTGCCTACAGAGGAAGATTTGGCCATTCCTGACCCGGAGGCACAGTTAGTGGCGGCTACTCATGTTATTCCAGATTGGATAGTACCGTTCCTGGCTTACATGACCCGGGGTGATTTGCCAGAGGACGAGACCCTAGCCCGACAGATAACCCGACAGTCCAAGTCAATGATGATTTCTGACGGAGAGTTGTATCATCGCAGCATCACTAGAGCGTTTCAGCGTTGTGTTTCTCCTGAAGAAGGTCAAGAAATACTTCATGAGATCCATGAAGGGGATTGTGGTCATCACGCTGGGTCAAAGTCTCTTGTGGCCAAAGCTTTTTTTCATGGTTTTTACTGATTAACGGCTCACGCTGATGCAAAGGATCTGGTCAGTAGGTGTGATGGATGTCAAAAATTTGCACGACGAGCGCATGTGCCGGCTCAAGAGTTGCGGATGATTCCAATCACTTGGCCATTTGCAGTTTGGGGCTTCACATGGTTGGACCTTTCAAAAGGTCTAAGGATAAAAAGAGACATCTTTTAGTGGCAGTTGACAAATTCACAAAATGGGTTGAGGCAGAGCCAATGAGTAAGTGTGATGCAGCCACGGCGGTTCAGTTCATGAAAAAGGTGATTTTTCGCTTTGGTTTTCCACACAACATTATCACTGGCAATGGCACTAATTTGTCCCAAGGTGCTATGGAGGAGTTTTGTCAACGTGAGCATATCCGACTTGATGTTTCTTCCGTAGCTCACCCTTAATCTAATGGTCAGGCTGAGAGAGCAAATTAGGAAATCTTAAAAGGTCTCAAGCCTCGGCTTATGGTTCCCTTACAACGAATGTCGGGTTGTTGGGTAGAGGAATTACCCTCAGTGCTATGGAGTATCAACACCACTCCTAACAGGTCTACAGGTTATACACCTTTCTTCATGGTTTATGGAACGGAAGCGGTGCTGCCCAGTGACATCCATCATGACTCGCCTCGCGTGGCGGCCTACGTTGAAGCTAATAATGAACAAGCCCGACAGGATGCACTTGACTTGTTAGATGAGGAGAGAGACTTGGCGGTGGCTCGATCAGCAATTTATCAACAGGACCTGCGCCGTTATCACAACCGCCGGGTTAAGTCCAGGACCTTTCAAGAAGGTGACCTGGTGCTCCGGCTCATTTAGGATCTATCGGATCACACAAACTATCCCTGCCTTGGGAAGGACCTTTTGTGGTCAGTAAGAATTTAAACAACGGGTCATATTACCTCACTGACGTTCGAGGGCTCAAAGACTCACGTAAGTCAGAGGAGGAGACCCGCTGGTCGTGGAACATTGCTCAGCTTCGGCCATACTACACCTGAGCTACCGGCTCTCGTCATGTACATACTTTGACGTATAAGTAATAAAGCAGGACCTCTGCCTTTTTCCTCTTCAAAGATCATATATCTTTACTATTTTCACTATTTACATGACTATTAAGGAGCTGATCATATCTGAATCTAGCTTAACCTTTTTGGTCCAGCTTATGATCATATTTGAATCTAGCTGTAAATCTCATGGTCACTTGGGGGCTTCCTATTCAAACATAGGTCATATTTGAACCAAAGAGAACATAGCTGTCATAACCCTCTTGATCGGCTCAAAGCCAAACTCACTAGGGGGCTTCTTGATCGTATCCGAATCATAGCTTAACCCCTCTTTGGGTCCGACTTGGATCGTATTCGAATCAGGGTCGTTAAAAACCTCTCAAGGTCGTTTGGGGGCTTCCTGTTCAAACATAGGTCATATTGGAACCAAAGAGAACATAGCTGTCGGTACCCTCTTGATCGGCACAACGCCAAAGCCACTGGGGGCTATATGATTGTATTCGAATCTTTGCTTAACCCCTTTGGTCCGGTTTACTAATCGTATTCGAATCAGAAACCCCCAAATTTATGTTGTTGGAAATCTGCTATTTTGTCTTACTGGTTTTTTATTGTCTCAAATTTAAATTATCAGTATGGTTTTTATTTAAGCCGGCTTGAATATTTGACAATAAGCCGCCAAAGGCATGATAGTCATCAGGTGTATGGAAGCATTGACTTCTCAAAAAGATTGGGTCATCAACCTCATCATCCGGATCATGAAAACCGGCAGTCCAGAAACATTGGCCAACTCTTTCATTTTTTCTAGGAGCAAAGTTAAAACATTGCAGATATAATCAAAGATGTGCTGGCAAAGAGTAACATGCAACATTCTGTGTGCGATGGCATAAGCAACACATGTAGTTTTTAAGCTAAATCTATTACAAGGCTTTGAGAGCCCACAAGATGGTTATGACTCTCCTCTCGCCGGTTCATCTCCTTCTACTGATTGGAAGCTAGGCTTGGACCAGTCAAAGCCGTTCAAAGCAATGAACTCCGCCTCATCATCAATCAGGCCGGCCGGGTCAACTTCCGGACCAAAAGTGTGCTGACGAACCGGCGGGACAAGATCTCTCACCTTATAAGAGGGAGTCGCCATCTTCTTATTCTCCATATCAAAACCCGGCTGATATTTATCGAAGTTGGTCTCATCTCCAAGAATGGTAGATTGAGGTCGAACTCCCCTCACACAGGCAATGAAGTCATCTTGGTCAAATGGAGTCCCGTCTTCTTTAACAGTAGGGTACCTGAGGGAGTCCTGGATTAGGGGGTGTTCGGGTAGCCGGACTATACCTTCAGTCGGACTCCAGGACTATGAAGATACAAGATTGAAGACGACGTCCCGTGTCCGGATGGGACTTTCCTTGGCGTGGAAGGCAAGCTTGGCGATGCGGATATTCAAGATCTCCTACCATTGTAACCGACTCTATGTAACCCTAACCCTATCCGGTGTCTATATAAACCGGAGGGTTGTAGTCCGTAGGACATCGACAATCAACACCATATACAACAATCATACCATAGGCTAACTTCTAGGGTTTAGCCTCCTTGATCTCGTGGTAGATCTACTCTTGTACTACCCATATCATCAATATTAATCAAGCAGGACGTAGGGTTTTACCTCCATCGAGAGGGCCCGAACCTGGGTAAAACATCGTGTCCCCTGTCTCCTATTACCATCCGGCCTAGATGCATAGTTCGGGACCCCCTACCCGAGATCCGCCGGTTTTGACACCGACATTGGTGCTTTCATTGAGAGTTCCTCTGTGTCGTCGCCTTTAGGCCCGATGGCTCCTTTGATCATCAACAACGATGCGGTCCAGGGTGAGACTTTTCTCCCCGGATAGATCTTCGTCTTCGGCGGCTTCGCTCTGCGGGCCAACTCCTTGGCCACCTGGAGCAGATCGAAAGCTACGCCCCTGGCCATCAAGTCAGGTTTGGAAGCTTAAACTACACGGCTGACATCCGCAGAGACTTGATCTTCGACGGGTTCAAGCCACGGCCAAGCGCGCCGCACTATCTCAAGGGGCATGATCTAGCTCTGCCTCCGGCAGTGCCCTGGAGGCCGCACACGCATCGGTTCCGACCCCTAATTGGGAGCCTATTGCGCCAATCGAGGACGAGCGGTTGGACGTCACCTCGGGGGCTGCGATCTCAAAGGCGATCGAGCCGAACGCTAGCCCCGCACTCTGCATGACCCGTGACTCCGAGGATCCGGACTCCTCCCCGGACTCCGAACCCCCCGCGCCCCTGCCAATCGAATCCGATTGGGCGCCGATAATGGAGTTCACCGCCGCAGACATCTTTCAGCACTCGCCTTTTGGCATCATCCTGAATTCCCTTAAGTCTCTCTCTTTATGAGGAGAGCGCTGGCCGGATTATGGTCAGCGAGGATGGATACGGACGATGAAGAAATTCAAAGCCCACCCACCACCCACTTTGTAGCCACTGTCGACGATTTAACCGACATGCTTGACCTCGGCTCTGAAGACATCGACGGTATGGACGACAATGTAGGAGACGAACAGGAACCAGCACCTGTAGGGCGCTGGAAGGCCACCTCGTCATATGACATATATATGGTGGATACTCCAAAAGACGGAGATGGCGATGGAACAGTGGGGTATGACACCCCCAAGAAACAGCCAAAGCGCCGGCGTTAGTGGCGCCGCTCTAAATCCCGCCAAAGCAAAAACGGTGATTCCGGCACGGGAGATAATATTACCATGGATAGTACCGAAGAACACCCACCTCAGCAAGATTCGGCACAGGAAGATGGAAAAGCTAGCCCTCATGAGAGAGCTTCAGACCGAGAGGTCGAGGATGATAACTATATGCCTCCCTCCGAAGACGAGGCAAGCCTCGATGACGACGAATTCGTCATACCATCAGACCCCGATGAACAAGAGCGTTTCAAACGCAGGCTTTTAGCCACGGCAAGCAGCCTCAAGAAAAAGCAGCAACAACTTAGAGCTGCCCAAGATTTGCTAGCTGACAGATGGACTGAAGTCCTTGCGGCCGAAGAGTATGAACTCGAATGCCCCTCCAAGAATTACCCGAAGCGCAGGCCGCTACCCCGATCATAGGAGGAAGCACCTACATCACCAGCGCATGACATGGCTGACCAGCCACGTCGCGGCCGCGACAGAGAGGCCTCTCGGCCCTCCACCCAAGCCATGCCCCGATGCCGCTCAAATAAGGCACGGGAAAATGCGCCCGACCTACGAGACATACTGGAGGATAAGGCAAGACAAACAAGATCGATCTACGGATCGCGCAGGCGCCCTACGACACGTGACGATGATCTTCACTCCGGATACAACAAATCCGGCCGGGCCGAATACAACAGACATAGCTCTTCCGAGCTGCGTCGTGATATAGCCCAGTACAGAGGCGCCGCACACCCGCTATGCTTCACGAATGAAGTAATGGATCATAAAATCCCAGAGGGTTTCAAACTCGTAAACATCGAATCATACGATGGCACAACAGACCCAGCGGTATGGATCGAGGATTATCTCCTTCACATCCACATGGCACGCGGCGATGATCTACACGCCATCAAATACCTCCCGCTCGAACTTAAAGGACCGGCCCGGCATTAGCTTAACAGCTTGCCAGCAGACTCAATCGGTTCTTGGGAGGACTTGGAAGCCGCATTCCTCGACAACTTCCAGGGCACTTACGTGCGACCACCGGATGCCGACGACTTAAGCCACATAATTCAGCAGCCAGAGGAATCGGGCAGACAATTCTGGACACGGTTCCTAACAAAGAAAAATCAGATAGTCGACTGTCCGGACGCAGAGGCCCTAGCAGCCTTCAAGCGTAACATCCGCAACGAATGGCTTGCCCGGCACCTGGGACAGGAAAAGCCGAAATCTATGGCAGCCCTCACAACACTCATGACCCACTTTTGCGCGGGAGAAGATAGCTGGCTAGCTCGCAGTAACAACTTATCAAAGAACCCTGGTAATTCGGATACCAAGGACAAAAGTGGCAGGACACGTCGGAATAAGCAAAGACGCCATGTTAGCAGCGACAGCAATGAAGAAACGACAGTCAATGCCGGATTCAAAGGCTATAAATCCGGTCAGCGGAAAAAGCCATTCAAAAAGAATACTCAGGGCCCGTGCAGTTTGGACCGAATACTCGATCGCTTGTGCCTGATACATGGCACCCCCGAAAGGCCAGCCAATCACAGTAACAGGGATTGTTGGGTGTTCAAGCAGGCAGGCAAGTTAAGGGCCGAAAACAGAGACAAGGGACTGCACAACGACGACGAGGAGGAGCCCAAGCCGCCGAACAATAATGGACAGAAGGGCTTTCCCCCACAAGTGCGGACGGTGAGCATGATATACGCAACCCACATTCCCAAGCGGGAGCGGAAGTGTGCGCTACGGGATGTATACGCGATGGAGCCAGTCGCCCCAAAGTTCAACCCGTGGTCCTCCTGCCCGATCACTTTTGATCGAAGGGACCATCCCACTAGCATCCATCATGGTGGCTTCGCCGCATTGGTTCTCGACCCAATCATCGATGGATTTCATCTCACAAGAGTCCTCATGGACGGCGGCAGTAGCCTGAACCTGCTTTATCAGGATACAGTGCGGAAAATGGGCATAGATCCCTCACGGATTAAGCCCACAAAAACAACCTTTAAAGGCGTTATACCAGGTGTAGAAGCCAACTGTACAGGCTCAGTAACACTTGACGTGGTCTTCGGATCCCCGGACAATTTCCGAAGCGAAGAGTTAATCTTCCATATAGTCCCATTTCGCAGTGGCTATCACGCCCTGCTCGGACGAACCGCATTCGCAAAGTTCAATGTGGTGCCGCACTACGCATATCTCAAGCTCAAGATGCCAGGCCCTCGAGGAGTAATCACGGTCAATGGAAACACCGAACGCTCTCTCCAGTCCGACCGTTAAAAAGCCAGACACTGCCAAGCGCGCCCGGAGTAACCCACAGCAGGACCGCCTGGCACACTTCGAACAAGCGTAGCAATACGGCCCCAACCCCAGCTCTCACGACATAGCGAAACCAGTACCTCATGTACATAACTACGCCCTTGAAATACCATGGGCACATGGGAAGGGGCACAATAACGGCATGCCCAAAATACGGCTTAAAACGTACTAGGGGCTGTCGGATTCTTTTTTTAATTTTTTCTTACTTTCAGGACTCCATACTTTGGACGACTTGTTCGGCAATTCGACTGCCGCACAAACGATGCAAGATCCAGGGAAGCAGACAAGCCATGCTGCATTATGGAACTCCCAGGTGGTCTCTATTACGAGCGGTATACCTGTTTTAAATACAATTCCGCGGCCTGCCCCTGGTCAGGACATACTAAATAGTCCAATATCTTTTGCTTACCACACTATTTGTATCGTTCGGCTTTGATACATAGCCTCTCTATAAACAATGCATAGCTTCCTGTCTATTTTTTGCATTATCATCTTTTCATATATATGTTTATGACATGTTGCACCCGTACACTGTGGTACGGCAAAATACGCCAGGGGCTTTAGTACCCACAAATATGGCGTGAGAAGTCCGTACACTTTCACAAGTGCGGCACCCCGAACTTATAGCACTATATGCATCGGCTCCAAATCATGATTTGGGTCAATAGTTGGGTTTGCCCGGCTCCTATGTTTTGGTGCCTTACGTTCCGCTATATCGGCTAAGGTAGCACTAGGAGAACCACTGCGATTGTGCCCCGGTTGAGCTGGGTTAAGCACCTCAGTGGAGAAAGCTAAAACTGACTGTCACGATGTGGCGAGAGACCGGTTGCTGTTCGAGAGGTTTTTTCGAGTCCCTAAAGGCTTATGCCGCTTCGAGCGAGGAGCTGGCTTTGTCCGGCCAAGGCGTGGATAGCGCCCCGAACTCGGTCTTCCGAACTAGGGGCTTCGCCGAAATTTAAAGTTATAGAGTTCTATGGCTAAGTGAGAGTGTTCAAGCATTATAGTCCGATTGCCTGGTTCGTTGTGGTGAGCGCCTCCCTCGAAGGACCCAACTATGGGAAAAAGAGCGCTCAGGTTTATCCCGAACACCCCGGCACTAGTGGCAAGGGGGCAGAAGCCGATGACTGGCCATCTCTCAATTTTTTGATAAATGGCCGCACAGAAAGTAATATTTTAAATTCAACAAGCATTGCTTGTCGCATATGGACAAGTTTTCAGCGCACAGGATAAACACGAGCGAGTTCATTCAAAAATTACATCCTTGGTACATTCATCCGCCACAAGGCGGGCACCCGCAAGAACATCCTTATAGTAGTTCTCGGGCTTGCGATGCTCCTTCCCCAGCGGCGGCCCGTCCCTCACAAGCTTCTCACCGTCCAGCTTACCCCAGTGCAGCTTTGCACGGGCAAGGGCCCTACGGGCACCTTCGATGCAGACGGAGTGCTTGATGACCTCGAGCCTTGGACAGGCCTCCACCAGTCGCCACACCAGCCCGAAGTAGCTCCCAGGTAGGGCCTCTCCGGGCCACAGCCAAACTATGAAGCCCTTCATGGCCTGTTCGGCCGCCTTGTGGAGCTCGACCAGTTGTTTCAGCTGGTCGCTCAAGGGCACAGGGTGTCCAGCCTCAACATACTGAGACCAGAACACCTTCTCCGTCGAGCTGCCCTCTTCAGCTCGGTAGAATGCGGCGGCGTCGGATACGCTGCGGGGAAGATCTGCGAATGCCCCTGGAGAGCTCCGGATTCGGGTAAGTAACAAGTACTTTACTTTTATACTTCTGCTTTGCATAAAGAATGCCTTCCCCACCGCTATCTTTTTCATCTCCTCCAACTCTTGGAGGGTCTTTTGGGCCTCGGCCTTGGCAGAGTTGGCAGTCTCAAGGGCTGCCGCGAGCTCGGACGCTTGCGTCTTGGACTCAAGCTCCAAACTCTCATGTTTTTTCATGAGAGCCTGAAGCTCCCGCTGCACCTCGCCGACCTGGGCCTCAAGTTTCTCTCGCTCGGTGCACTCCGCGGCCGTTTTCTTTTCGGCCTCGGACAGTGCCTGCTTGAGGGTCGCCACCTCAGTCGTGGCCCCTACAATAAGCAGTACAATCCTGTTATTTTTTGCAATCACGTCTTTTTATAGGCACTTTTTTTGTAAGGTATTTCTTACCTTCTTTCTCCTCGAGCTGCCTTTTTGCAAGGCCGAGCTCTTGCTCGGTCCGCTCGAGGCCCTGTTTCAGGGCACCCACCTCCGCAGTTAGAGCGGCGGTGGCTAGCAGCGAAGCCTGCATACGCATATTGACTCGTTGTTGTTAGACTCCTGCGAAATTTATTAGATCCTCTATTCGGCTTTTCTTTCCGAACGCCAAACAGAGCATCGGGGGCTACTGTCGATGCGGTTATATTTTTACATATTTTTTACTTACCTCGAAGCCTGTTAGAAGGCTAGTGCAAGCTTCACTCAGTCCGCTCTTGGCGGACTGAACCTTCTGGATCACCGTACTCATAATAGTACAGTGCTCCTCGTCGATGGAGGCGCCGTCAAGCACCTCCAGCAGATTGTCCGGCACCTCCGGTTGGACAGAGGCTACCGGCTCAGAGGGCTTACTCCTCTTGGAAGGAGTTCGCCTACCACGGTCCGGAACTGTTGTAGATTCCGGTGCGGTGTCTGGCTCAAAGCCGGACTTGGAGCCCTGGGGGGTCTTGTCCCCTTTACTCCTGGGGCCCGGGAGGTCGCCTTGCGCCTCCTCCAGGACCACCTCCTCCCGCCCCGAAGCTCGTCGCGACGCCACTTCGGCGTCGTCCGCGGTGCGGGGGGAGACAACGGGCGGAACTGAGTTCACGTCCGATGAATTCAGGGAGCCGCTTGACGACTCGTCGAGCCTGGCCCGGGGCGGACTGCATAATTACATTCGACATTAGGGAAAGCTGTGCAACAAAGGAACATCATGAGTTACTCTGATATCCAAACTTACGATTTCGCCGGACGCTTGGCCCTGTCTGGCCACTCCTCTTCGCCCTCTTCAGCGTCGGAGGCGTAGTCCGGCGGAGGGGTCTTCCTTTTGCTAGACCCCTCTGCCTCCCCCGTTGGGGCGGCCGTCCTCTTCTCTCCTCCCTCCGCTGGGGGGGAGAGTTTTCTTCTTCCTCCTCCTCGTTTTCACGGGAGGAGGGCGTCTCGGACGCATCAGACGACGACACTACCACGTTGCAGGCACTCTTTCGAGTCCCCGTGGTCTTCTTCTTCTTGGCCTTATTCTCCGGCACCACATAAGGCGCCGGAGCCAGCAGCTTCACTAGTAGAGCTAGAGCTAGGTCTTCGGGCAGCGGAGCCGGACAGTTAATCGGTCCGGACATCGCCCGCCAAGCCTGTCAAAGGTAAGGGAGTTTAGATCCCGCATAGAGTCAAACTATGAAAAAAGCTTAACATCCTGTAAAAGGTGTAGATGGCTTACCTCGCTAGCGTGATGCTGCGAGCTATATCCGTGGTCCTCGGAAGCGGATGCGGGAGCCTCGGCGCCCTTGAATAGCATCTTCCAGGCGTCTTCGTACGTCGTGTCAAAGAGCCTGCTGAGGGTTTGATGCTGCTTCAGGTCGAACTCCCACAGATTAAAACCCCGTTGTTGGCATGGGAGGATCCGGCGGACGAGCATAACCTGGATTACATTAACAAGCCGGATTGGTTTGTTCACCAGGGACTGGATGCATGTTTGCAATCCGGTCACCTCTTTTTCGTCACCCCACGACAGGCCCGTCTCTTTCCAGGACATAAGCCGCGTGGGGGGTCCGGATCGGAACTCGGGGGCTGCGGTCCATTTCGGATCGCGCGGCTCGGTGATGTAAAACCACCCGGATTGCCATCCCTTCAGGGTCTCCACAAAAGAGCCCTCGAACCATAGGATGTTGGCCATCTTTCCTGCCATGGCGCCTCCGCACTCCGCCTGGCTGCCGCGCACCACCTTGGGCTTGACGTTGAAGGTCTTGAGCCAGAGGCCGAAATGAGGGTGGACGCGGAGAAAACCCTCGCACACGACGATAAACGCCGAGATGTTGAGGACGAAGTTCGGGGCCAGATCGTGGAAGTCCATGCCGTAGTAGAACATGAGCCCCCGGACAAATGGGTGGAGTGGAAAACCCAGTCCGCGGAGGAAGTGGGGAAGGAATACTACCCTCTCATGGGGCCTTGGGGTGGGGAGAAGCTGCCCCTCCTCGGGAAGCCGGTGCGCGATGTCCTTGGACAAGTATCCGACCTTCCTTAGCTTTTTGACATGGCCCTCCGTGACGGAGGAGACCATCCACTTGCCTCCCGCTCCGGACATTGCTGGAGAAGGTTGAGGTGGGAAGTGCGGGCTTGGGCGATGGAGCTCGGGTGCGCAGGAGATGGATAGGCAAAGGAAGAAGAAGGTGTAGGTAAAAAGGTGGATCCTTGTCCCCTTATATGTGCGGATGCGGTTGTGCGTCCCCACCTGCCTAGTAAAACTTGCTTGTCTCCTAAGCGCCGCGATAAGTGGCACGATTGGGTTACCCACGTCCGTATTGATGAGAATCCCGCAAAAGGGGGTACACGATCTCTGCTTTAACAAGACGTGCCAAGGAAACCGCCTCGCAAAACACGCTGAGGTGGAAAAGTGAAAAACGATTTGAGTAAAGGACTTGGCCGTGGTGTGATGACGCACTGCGGAATACGTCAGCAGATTTGATTTGTGTTAATATTATTCTCTCTAGGGCAATATGTGGAAGCTTATTTTGCACAGCCGGACACTACTCTTGGTGTTTACAATCTTCTATGAAGGATTTGGAGGAGGAACCCGCCTTGCAATGCCGAAGACAATCTGCATGCCGGACTCGTCGTCATTGAAGCCTGGTTCAAGGGCTACTGAGGGAGTCCTGGATTAGGGGGTGTTCGGGTAGCCGGACTATACCTTCAGCCGGACTCCAGGACTATGAAGATACATTATTGAAGTCTGTCCCGTGTCCGGATGGGACTTTCCTTGGCGTGGAAGGCAAGCTTGGCGATGAGGATATTCAAGATCTCCTACCATTGTAACCGACTCTATGTAACCCTAACCCTATCTGGTGTCTATATAAACCGGAGGGTTGTAGTCCGTAGGACATCGACAATCAACTCCATATACAACAATCATACCATAGGCTAGCTTCTAGGGTTTAGCCTCCTTGATCTTGTGGTAGATCTACTCTTGTACTACCCATATCATCAATATTAATCAAGCAGGACGTAGGGTGTTACCTCCATCGAGAGGGCCTAAACCCGGGTAAAACATCATGTCCCCTGTCTCCTGTTACCATCCGGCCTAGACGCACAGTTCGGGACCCCCTACCCGAGATCCGCCAGTTTTGACACCGACAGTACCCCTTAGCCACATCCACCGGGTCTAGATCTGGCACCTAGGCTTTGGAGCGGCTCAGGGCAGTCAGGGCTCCGACTCTGGCACAAGATCGTTTGACTTCTTGAAACCTGGCGGGTAAGATTGATAACTTCTTCAAGACATCGCTCAACCGGTTGGGTCCTTGGTTGGCAGGGGAGATGGTGGCAAGTGCTCGTTGAGTGCCAGTATACAATTGCTCCACTAAAGTACACACTGCCTTCAATTTGGTCACACTGTCTTGGCTCAGATTTTTGCTTCGTGGACCTACGAGTGTTTTTTAAATAAAGGCTCAGCAGGCGGCTTATATTCTGGGTCAAAAGAAGGTATAAGTGATTAATATAGATGACTTACCAAAGATGGCGGAGACCATTTGAGACACCCATTTCTTTAAGCCGGTGAGCTCTGTAGTAACCTCCTCAAGAGTCGCCTCAGCTGTTTCAGCATGTTGTATCAGCAGTGTCTTTTCTTCGGCCCAAGATTTCTTCTTTGCAGTCAAGCTGGTTTTCCATTTTTCTGTCTCAGAGAGACTCAATTGGAGTTTAGAGTCAGCAGACTTGATGTCTGCCTCTTGATCCGCTAGCCGGGTCTTTGCATCAGTTAATTGGGAGCCCAATTCAGATAAGGCATTCTACAAAACATATACAGGTGTGTCAAGGTTTAAACTAAAAGTTATAAGGGTTCAAGTCTCAAGTACTTTGCACCGCAATACCACTTGACACTTGGGGGCTAATGTCTGCCAAAGCAATTTTTTATGACTCTTATATGTTTCAAGTTCCAAGTGTTCTACAAAGTAAAAACACTTGGCACTTGGGGGCTAATTCATGATATTCAGAAAGTTTATCAAGATTGAGAAGGATTGCAATACTTATTGGGACTAGCAAAAGATAGTTATGAAGTTAAGTACCGGTTCATTTATGATAAATTGAGCCGACCCTTGGGGACTACAGGTGAAGTTTACGCTACTCTATTGGACTTTCAAAAATCTTAGCGACAAAGCATCAACCTATATCATAAAGTCTACAGATCATTCAGGGTCATCATCTGAAGACTTGGGGGCTGGCAGAGTATAAGTAAGCCGGAAAACATACCTCATATTTTAGCTCCAGTTGCCTGACCATCTCAATTTCCGACTAATGGCTGGAATGCACATGACTGAGATAGCCTGAAAGTATGTCATTGGCATTCAGATGAGTGTACTGAGAGATGTCAAACTGTACTTTCTACCTTTCTAAGGTCTCCTGTTTGGCAGAATGCTTGGCTAGCACAGTCGGATTACCCGGCACAACAAATCTGCTGCCAGTGATCAGAACGTCATGATCAGAGGACGTTGGCGGGTTAGCTGAACCGGATGGTCTGACAGTAGAGGGATTAACAATGGTATCATCAGCTGACGGTTCAGGAGGGTTTGATTGAGCATGAACAGCCGGGTCTTCTGGCACTACAGATTGAGCGGGAGGAGTTGATGTTGCCGGTTCAGGTGCAAGATTTCTCGGGTCTTCTGCCGGTTTGATAACTTTAGCTTTCTTGGCACAGTAGTATCAAGCATAGAAGTAGTTTCATCATAAATATCATGCATAGCAGAGGTGATCCAGCCGCACCTTCCAGTACGGCTACCTTGTTACGACTTCACTCCAGTCGCAAGCCTAGCCTTAGGCATCCCCCTCCTTACGGTTAAGGGTAATGACTTCAAACATGGCCAGCTCCACGCGAGCCCATATCCTTTCTTTTTTATCAATTGCTAATTCCGATCTCCCCCCAATCTGATATTATAGTGCCAGTGTAGATAGAAATTCCCTTATGATCTAATTCCGAGCGGCATCAATAACATGCGACCTATCGGAATCAATAGCAGCAGTAGGTGTCGCAAGTTTACTCAAAACAGAAGGTGAATCAAGTGCAGAGCTAGATGGCAGTTCCTTACCTCCCCTCGTAGTTGAGAGAAAATTTTTGGTTCTTTCATCTTTCAAGTTCCTCATAGTGATCAGCAGATATAAATACCAAGTGACTCAAAGAATAGGGCTATCCTCCCTGGCAACGGCGCCATAAAATAGTCTTGATAACCCACAAGTATAGGGGATCGCAACAGTTTTCGAGGGTAGAGTATTCAACCCAAATTTATTGATTCGACACAAGGGGAGCCAAAAAATATTCTTAAGTATTAGCAGCTGAGTTTTCAATTAAACAACACCTAGAAACTTAATATCTGCAGCAAAGTGTTTAGTAGCAAAGTAATATGATAGTAGTGGTAAGGGTAGCATAAGTAACATTTTTGGTTTTATAGTGATTGTAACAGTAGCAATGGAAAAGTAAATAAGCGAAGAACAATATAAGAAAAGCTCGTAGGCATTGGATCGGTGGTGAAGAATTATGTCGGATGCGATCAATCATGCAACAGTTATAAAATAGGGTGACACAGAACTAGCTCCAATTCATCAATGTAATGTAGGCATGTATTCCGAATATAGTCATACATGCTTATGGAAAAGAACTTGCATGAAATCTTTTGTCCTACCCTCCCGTGGCAGCAGGGTCCTATTGGAAACTAAGGGATATTAAGGCCTCCTTTTAATAGAGTACCGGACCAAAGCATTAACACATAGTGAATACATGAACTCCTCAAACTACGGTCATCATCGGTAAGTATCCCGATTATTGTCACTTCGGGGTTAACGGATCAGAACACATAATAGGTGACTATAGACTTGCAAGATAGGATCACGAACTCACATATATTCATGAAAACATAATAGGTTCAGATCTGAAATCATGGCACTCGGGCCCTAGTGACAAGCATTAAGCATAGCAAAGTCATAGCAACATCAATCTCAGAACATAATGGATACTAGGGATCAAACCCTAACAAGACTAACTCGATTACATGACAAATCTCATCCAACCCATCACCGTCCAGCAAGTCTACGATGGAATTACTCACGCACGACGGTGAGCATCATGAAATTGGTGATGGAGGAAGGTTGATGATGACGATGGCGACGGATTCCCCTCTCCGGAGCCCCGAACGGACTCCAGATCAGCCCTCCCGAGAGAGTTTAGGGCTTGGCGGCGGCTCTGTATCGTAAAACACGATGAATCCTTCTCTCCGATTTTTTCTCCCCGAAAGGGAATATATGGAGTCAAGATGGACGTCGATGGAGCGTCAGGGGGCGCGCCCCCACCCTCGTGGACAGGGTGTGGGCCCCCTGACGAGGATCTTTTCTCTAGTATTTTTTATATATTCCAAGAATAATCTTCGTTGATTTTTAGGTCATTCCAAGAACTTTTATTTCCACACAAAAATAACACCGTGGCAATTCTGCTGAAAACATCGCCAGTCTGGGTTAGTTCCATTCATATCATGCAAGTTATATTAGAGTCCAAAACAAGGGCAAAAGTGTTTGGAAAAGTAGATATGACGGAGACGTATCATGAGTCTTTGCTTTTTTTATTTTGTGTTTTAAGTCTTGATTCCTTACTGGGCACACCTATTTGAGAGAGCCAAAATTATGTCATGGCTTGTTAGAATTGCTCTCTATGCTTCACTTAATTTTTTTTACGAGCTATGGACTTGCTCTAGTGCTTCACTTATATCTTTTTGAGCATGGCGTGCTTTAGTATTTTTGAAGAAATGCTCTCTTTCTTCACCTAGATTTATTTGAGAGTTAGTAAAAATTTCAAGAAATTCTCTCTTGCTTCACTTAAATTAATTTGAGAGAAAAAGGAAGAAATATTATGCTCATGATCTTCACTTATATTTGTTTGAGCTTGTCAAAAGCAACACATAAAAATTAGTCCCAAAGTGATAGATATCCAAGAAGGATATAATAAAAACTTTCATGAAGATCATTGGACAAAATAAACTTGATTCTTAGTAATAGTTTTGAGATATGTTGATGTGATATGTGAGTTGTGTTGATGAGTAATTATGCTTTAGTAAGAATATTGGTGTTAAGGTTTGTGATTCCCTATGCAAGCGCGAAAGTCAATAATTATGCAATGAAATTATATCCTACTTGTGGTGCATTATTCGGCGTTAATTATGCTTAATGCTCGCTTATGAGATTATCCATTTCTTGGTTGGTCGCTTCTCAATCTTTTGCTAGCCTTCATTTTGCACTAAGTATGATCTCTACTTGTGCATCCAAAAACCTTTAACCTAGTTTTGCCACATGAGTCCACTATATCTACCTATATGCGGTATTCTTTTGCCGTTCTAAGCAAATTTGTATGTGCCATCTCTAATTTTCAAAATAAACTACTCTTTTGTGTGTTCGTTTCGCGCGCGGAGGTGAGGGCTGGCTAATATTATCCATGCTAGAGATGTTATTCTCAAGATGAGTGTTTATTAACTTGTAATTGCATCAGAGTAAGGCAAAGGTATTAGGGATGCCCAGTCCCAAAATTAAAAAATCAATTTACTTTATGTTGTCAAATAATAAATTCCTTGGGAAGTGTTGGTATGGAGGGAAACCATGGATACAGCTAGCCATGGAAAGTGAAAGTATGGTTGAAAAAGGAATAAACTTTATTTTCTGAATGGGAACCGCCTATGATATATCTAGCATGGAAAGTGTTGGGAACTCTAAGTCGTTTTCGTTGGTGGGAAGTATACACCTCCCAAAATGTTTTTATCTCTAAGTTTTTCGCTTTCAGCTCTGGCACCTCTACAAATCCCTACTTCCCTCTGCGAAGGGCCTTTATTTTACTTTATGCAATTTTTATTTTGAATTTGAGTCTAGATCTTCTATTATAAAAGCACCAACTAGAAGGCAATATGATCGTACTTGAGTATTGGGTGTAGCTAATATGCGAATGTGTTTCATGCATGGATCAATGATTGAGCATAATGGGCTAGGGATAACTTATTTAGCGTTGATATTTTGAAAGACATGGTTGCTTGTTGATATGCTTGAGTATTTAAATTATCTTGTCAAAACTAGACTATTGCTTTGAACAATATAAAAGTCCAAATGTCCATGCTATACAGAAAAGAAATATGATATGACATGATAGGGAGCATTCCACATCAAAAATTCTGTTTTTATCACTTATCTACTCGAGGACGAGTAGGAGTTAAGCTTGGGGATGCTGATATGTCTCCAAGGTATCTATAATTTTTGATTGTTCCATGTTGTTATATTATCAATCTTGGATGTTTTATTATCATTTATAGTCATTTTATATCATTTTTTGGTACTAACCTATTGACATAGTGCCAAGTGCCGGTTCTTGTTTTTTCCATGTTTTTTACATCGCAGAAAATCAATACCAAATGGAGTCCAAATGCCACGAAACTTTACGAAGATTTTTTATGGACTAGAAGACACGTAATGGGCCATGGCTGCGCTTGGGGGTGCTCCGAGGGGAGCACAACCCACCAGGGTGCGCCACGAGGCCCATGCGCGCCCTGGTGGGTTATGCCCACCTCGGGTGCCCCCCGGACTGCCTCTTTGCTCTATAAATACCCCAATATTCCCAAAACACTATGGGAGTCGACGAAATATTCATTCAACCACCGTAGAGTCCATAACCACTAGATCCAATCTAGACACCATCTCGGATGGGGTTCACCACCTCCATTGGTGCCTCTCCGATGATGCGTGAGTAGTTCTTTGTAGACCTTCGGGTCCGTAGCTAGTAGCTAGATGGCTTCTTCTTTCTCTGAATTCTCAATACAATGGTCTCTTGGAGATCCATATGATGTAACTCTTTTGTGGTGTGTTTGTTGGGATCGACAAACTTTGAGTTTATGATCAGATCTATCTTTTTATATCCATGAAAGTATTTGAGTTTCTTTGCTCTCCTATAGCCTCGTATTTCTTCTCTGATATTTGGGTTTTGTTTGGAAAACTTGATCTATTTATCTTGCAATGAGAAGAGGTGCTTTGTAGTGGGTTCGATCTTACGGTGCATGATCCCAGTGACAGAAGGGGAACCGACACGTATGTATCGTTGCTACTAAGGATAAAATGATGGGGTTAGATAGATCTTGTCTACATCATGTCATCGTTCTTATTGCATTACTCCGTTTCTCCATGAACTTAATACACTAGATGTATGCTGGATAGCGGTCGATGTGTGGAGTAATAGTAGTAGTTGCAGGTAGGAGTCGGTCTACTAATCTTGGACGTGATGCCTATGTAATGATCATTGCCTGGATGTCATCATGAGTATTTGAAGTTCTATCAATTGCCCAACGGTAATTTGTTTTCCCACCGTTTGCTATTTTTCTTGAGAGAAGCCACTAGTGAAACCTAAGGCCCCCGGGTCTCTTCTCATATTATTTGCATTTGCTTTTATTTTCATATCTATTAAACTAAAAATACAAAAATACCTTTCTGCAATTTATTCTTATTTATTTTATTTGGCATTTGGTCTATCAATCTACTACAATTTATCTCATGTTCGTTTGCCTATCTTGAGGCGCCGTACTCGGAAGGGATTGACAACCCCTTTAACACGTCGGGTTGCGAGGATTTGTTATCTGTGTGCGGGTGTTGTTTACGTTGTGTTGCTTGGTTCTCCTACTGGTTTCATAACCTTGGTTTCACATATGAGGGAAATACCTACCGCTGCTGTGCTGCATCATCCCTTCCTCTTTGGAGAAATATCGACGTAGCTTCAAGCCGCATCACGACTCTCGTCAAATACGCCGACTCTGATAGTACTAAAGACCCTGAGTCTGATGAGGAGAAGGCTGGTAAGCGGAAGAAGAGTGGCAATGTAAAAGGGCAGCAACATAATACGGCGGGTCAAAGTGGCAATGGTAAGTGCAAAGCTGATGGTGGTTTAGAGTTTGTGGCTAACACCAATACGTAGAATAATAATCAACTTCATAAGGGAAAGCCACCTCGGCTTGGAGGGCCAAAGTTTAACATTGAGGCGATGATGAATCATCCTTGTCCAAAGCATGGTACGCAAGATAATCCGACCAATCATCTGTGGAAGGATTTCTTCATCATGAGGGAGTATAGGAACTCCAATTTTTTCTAGAAAAATCATGGCCCGAATGGTGGCTCAGGATATGGCTCTGACGGGCCTGGCTTTGGTGGTGGCGGCTCAAACTCTGGTTTCCAGGGCCAAGGCAATCAAGGTGGTTTCAATCAGCAATCTGGTCAAGGGAATCAGCAGCAGCAGCCTGGTTATCGAGTAATCCAAAGCAGCTGAATAGTGGTCAGTATCATGTGTTTAAAAGAAGTTTATGCAAACGGGACCAGAAGGTTCATGAGAGGGCAGTCAACGCGGTTGAGCCGGCGATCCCTCGATACTAGCGATGGTCTGAACATGCTATTGTATGGAGACATGAGGATCACCCGCCCCGGGTTGACAATCCGAGTTATTTGGGTTTGGTGGTTGCGCCTCATGTTGAAGGATACAAGTTCGCTAAAGTGCTCATGGATGGAGGTAGCAACATCAATATCCTTTATTATGATACTTTCCGTCGTATGAATTTTACTGTTAAGGATCTTAAGCCGTCCTCTACTGTTTTTAATGGAGTGGTGCCTGGTAAGTCGACGTATCCAGTGGGTAAGATAGCTTTGGAAGTGGCTTTTGGAGATGATAATGATTTCAGAGCTGAGACACTGACTTTTGAAGTGGTCAAGATCAAGAGCCCTTACCACGCCCTGTTTGGATGGCCGGCTTATGCTAAATTTATGGCGCAACCATGTTATGTTTATCTGCAGCTTAAGATGCCGGGTCATAAGGGTACCATCATTGTACATGGCAACAGGAAGATAGCTTTGGAGTGTGAGGAGGGTGATGCCGCTTACGCTGAGGCCTCCTGTGCAACAGAGGAATTGAAGTTCTACAAAGATAATGTTGACCCAGCAGACATGACTCCTTTGAAAAAGCCAACCATAGAGTATGACCCGTTGTTGAAGTTTAAGTCGGGAGATGACACTAAGCTGGCTGACTTTGTTCCTAGAGATTCATCCAAGAAGTTCAGTGTCAGTGCTAATATGGATCCGAAATAGGAAAGCGCTCTCATCGAGTTCATCCTTGAGAACCGGGACATCTTTGCATGGAAGACTTCAGACATGCCAGGTGTACCGAGGGAACTCGCTGAGCACACTGGCAATGCTGATCCAAAGTTTAAACAGGTAAAGCAATTCCTTCGTCATTTTAACAAAGAGAGGCGTAAGGCTATTGGTGAAGAAGTGGCCCGACTCTTGGCATCTGGGTTCATCATTGAAGTTTTTCATCCTGAATGGTTGGCTAATCCGTTTCTGGTACTTAAGAAAAATGGCACTTGGCGCATGTGTGTGGATTACACAGACCTTAATAAGGCCGATCCGGTTGATCCTTTTGCACTCCCTCGTCTTGATCAGATCATTGATGCTACGGCGGGTTGTAAGTGCTTGAGGTTTTTTGATGCTTACTCTGGGTATCATCAAATCAAGATGGAAGTTAAGTACCAGGAGAAGACAACTTTCATCACTCCCTTTGGAGCCTTCTACTATGTATCTATGCCTTTTGGGCTCAAGAGTGCGCAGGCGACTTATCAGTGGTGTGTTCAAAATTGCTTGCATAATCAGATTGGACGAAATGTTCATGCTTGAGTGGATGATATTGTTGTGAAGTCCAGGAAGAAGGAGACCTTGATAAATGATTTGAAAGAGACCTTTGACAATCTTCGGGTCTACAAGATGATCCTTAACCCGACCAAGTGTTTCTTTGGTGTGCCAGCAGGCAAACTCTTGGGTTTTTTGGTTTCTGAAAGTGGCATTGAAGCTAACCCGGAGAAAATCAAGGCTATTACTTCTTTGTCTAAGCCGGCGTGTATTAATGATGTCCAACGTATGGCAGGACGTATCGCGGCCTTAAGCCGGTTTATAAGCCGGTTGGGCGAAAAGGCCATCCCTCTGTATCAGATGATGAAGATAACATACAACTTTGTTTGGAGTGATGCTGCTGATCAGGCGCTTGAGGCATTGAAAAAGCAGTTGGCTGAGCCGCCGATCTTTGCAGCTTCTATTGATAAGGATCCCTTACTGTTATATGTGGCTGCTAATAGCCGAGCTGTCAGTGTGGAAACTGTTGTGGAACGGAAGGACGGAGGCAAGGAATATCTGGTTGAGCAGCTGGTTTATCATATCAGTGAAGTACTCATTGAATCCAAGCAGAGGTGTCCACATTGGCAAAAACTGGTGTATGGAGTGTTCATGGCAAGTCATAAGCTGAAGCAGTATTTCTTTGGTTATCCCATCACTGTGGTCAGTTCTGCTCCATTAGGGGATATTATTCAAACAGAGAAGCCACATTTCAGGTAGCCAAGTGGGCCATTGAGCTTGGACCCCATGGTTTGAAGTATATGCCTCGGACAGTCATCAAGTCTCAAGCACTTGTGGATTTTATCAATGACTGGACAGAATTGCAGATGCCTAAGGAAAAGCCGGATAGCACATATTGGACTATTCACTTTGATGGATCCAGGCAGTTGGAAGGCTCGGGGGCTAGATTTATTTTAACTTCCCCATGAGGTGATAAATTTTGTTATGTCTTAAGGTTGATGTTCCCTTGTACTAAAAATGTAGCTGAGTATGAAGCCCTGCTCCATGATCTTCAGATGGCTAAAGAGATGAATCTAAGCCGGGTGAGGTGTTTTGGCGACTCAGATCTCGTGGCTCAGCAAGTTATAGGAACTTGGTATTCCGAAGATCCACTCATGGCGGCTTATCACCGAGAGGTTGATGCTATTGCTGGACATTTCAAAGGTTATCAGGTGGAACATGTTGATCGTGGGAAAAATGAGGCGGCTGATGCTTTAAGCCGGCTAGGATCCCAGCGTAAGCTGGTACCACCTAATGTTTTACTTGATATTTTGCATAATCCTTCAGTTAAACTACCTACGAAGGAAGACCATGCTTTTCCTGACCCGGAGGCACAACTGGTGGCGGCTCTTCATGCTATTCCTGATTGGGCAGTTCCATATTTGGCTTATATGACCGGGGTGAGTTACCTGAAGATGAAGTTTTGGCCAGGCAGATAAGCCGACAGACTAAGTCATTGACTATTGTCAATAGAGATTTGCACCGATGCAGTGTTACAGGGGCGTTTCAACGTCGTGTTTCTCCTGAAGAGGGCTGTGAGATTCTACGAGAGATTCATGAAGGAGATTGTGGCCATCATGTCGGCTCTAAGTCTCTCATGGCCAAGGCTTTTCGTCATGGGTTTTATTGCCAGACGGCTCATGCTGATGCAGAGGATTTGGTCAACAAATGTGATGGTTGTCAAAATTTTTTAAAGATCCAAGGACAAAAAGACTCACCTCTTGGTGGCTGTTGACAAGTTTACTAAGTGGGTTGAGGCAGAGCCTGTCAGTAAGTGTGATGCGGCAACGGCGGCTCAATTCATCGAAAAGGTGATTTTCCATTTTGGCTACCCTCAAAACATCATCACTGATAATGGTACTAATTTATCTAAGGGTACTATGAAAGAATTTTGTCAACATGAACATATTCTTATTGATGTGTCATCTGTGTCTCACCCCCGGTCCAATGGTCAAGCTGAAAGAGCCAATCAAGAAATCTTGAGAGGCATAAAACCCCGGCTTATAGTCCCTTTTGAAGAGGACGTCGGGCTGTTGGGTGGAGGAGTTGCCCTCAGTGTTATGGAGTATCAATACTACCCCCAATAGATCTACGGGTTACACGCCTTCCTTCATGATTTACAGAGCAAAGGCGGTTCTCCCTAGTGACATCCATCACGATTCTCCCCATGTGGCTGCTTATGTTGAAGCTGATAATGAACAAGCACGTCAGGATGCCCTTGACCTATTGGATGAGGAGCATGACCTTGCGGCGGATCGTTCGGCGATTTACCAGCAAGATCTGTGTTGTTATCATAGCCGCCGGGTTAAAACAAGGACCTTTCAAGAAGGAGATTTGGTGCACCGGCTCATCCAGGATCAAACTGACATGCACAAGCTATCCCCGCCTTGGGAAGGGCCCTTTGTGGTCAGCAAAAATCTGAACAACAGGTCATACTACCTTATCGATGTTCAAGACCACAAGGACTCACGCACTACCAATGTATATATTATGACTATTATAATAAAGCCGGCATCCCTGATATTTCAGGGCCTCAGTCGTTTCATTTCTGAGAATATGAGTCTTTATTGTCTCTTCATAAGATCACTTGGGGGCTTCTTGCTTATTGAGCATAGCTACGATTACCTTGTTGATCCGGCTTGTATGCCTTTGTCGGATGTGGGGTTCCGGCAAACCTTTAAGGTTCGAACACTGGGGTGCGCACGAAGTCTTTCCTTCCTACCAATCTACGCCCTAGCTCGCTAAGATCTCGCAGACGAACTCGATGAACTCGCAACACAGAGAGACACAAGGTTTATACTGGTTCGGGCCACCATTGTGGTGTAATACCCTACTCCAGTGTGGTGGTGGTGGATTGCCTCTTGGGCTGATGATGAACAGTACAAGGGAAGAACAGCCTCTGGAGGTTGAGGTGTTCTTGTGAGTAGGCTCTCGATCGGGTTGGATCAAGCTGAGATGAGATGCTCTCTCCCTCCGATCCAATCCTCCTTTCTACTATGGTGGCTAGCTCTACTTATATAGGCCCTGGTCCTCTTCCCAAATATCGAGCGTGAAGGTAGCCAACAATGGTGGGCTAATTCGAAGGGGGACAGCTAGTACAAGCTATCCTGACAAAACTGGTCTTTGCTTGCCAAAAGCTGTGGTGGTGACGCCGTCTTGGGCTCCACGATGACCTCCATCTTGCCGTCCTCCTGGTCTTGGTCTCGTTGCACCAATATAGCAACCTTTGCCTGATGCCTCGGTACTCTTTGCCTGCGCTGGCCTCATTAGCACCAAAGAGGAAACAAGGACGATGCATGCGCTGGCGCCCTCCTGGCGCCCGCCTGGTGTCGTGCGTCATGGCTCTCATCTCGAGGGTCTCGTGAGATGCCTGCCCAGCTAGGCCACTCCCGAGGAGGTCTTGCGTCGTCCGCCTCACGAGGCTTGGACCCTCGCGAGGGTCTTGGATGCCTTGTTGATGAAGATGGGCCGTACGGCCTGCTGGCTCAGCCATGCCGCGGGCCACAGGCATGCAACTCTGGGGACCCCCGTTCCCAGAATGCCGATAGTAGCCCCTGGGCCCAAGGTGCGCTCGGGCTTGGCTTTGCGGTGAAGCCAAGGGCCAAGTATGGAGCGCCGCGGGCCCCAAAAGCCTGCGGCCTCGATTGACGTGTGGCGGTTGATTGGACGTGGGCGTCTCCGCTTCCCCATGCTGCCTTGGCAACTGCTTGACCTGACAAAAGGCTGGCGCAGGTAGCACCTGCCTTCGTTGCTTCTTCCTTGCCTCGCTCCAGATCCCCTTTCTCGCTCTTCGCCGCCGCTACCTCCAGATCTGCCCTCGCCTTGCTCTACATCTGCCGCTCATGGTGCCGCGCAAGGTCAAGAATTCCTCGGCACTGGCTTGGTATGAGCCCGCTCTTGAGGCTCCGACCATCACGAAGAAGAGCCTCACCTCCGTGCACCTGCTTACAGCGGGAGAGAGCACCGAGCGGGGGAAGACGGAGCTCCGGCTTGCGTCCGACGAGCCGGAGCCTGAGGGGAGCACCTTCTTCCCCTTCTTCTCGAGCAACGTCGTTGTTGGGTTGGTTCCTCCCTTCTCCGATTTCTTCTATGAAGTCCTCAACCACTATGGGCTACGGGCATTGCACCTCCATCCCATCTCTGTCCTCCTCCTGTCCATCTTTGCCTACTACTGTGAGGCATACCTGGGCATGATGCCGTCCGTGGCGCTCCTGCGCCATTTCTTCTTCCTCTGCGTCAGCGGCGAGCATGCCTCCAGATGCGCTAATTTCGTCATCTGCGGCAAGGCCAACTTGATCTCGAGCACCGGGAAGAGAGCCGACAACATTTGATCCAAGTGGGTAATGATGGACACCAAGCACGCCCATCCATGCCTGGTGCTACCGACTGAGGCGCCCCGGCAGGGCAAGGGGTGGCCCAAGGCGGAGCTTGTCGATGAGTGGGCATCATTAATGTTGGGGCAGATGATGACCGACCTAAAGCCACGCAACGCGAGGGCGGCCAAGACAACATGGGCGATGCTTCTGAGGGAGTTCTTGATGCCGCGGGTTTCCCCAATCCAGGCTCTCGCGCGCCCCCTCTAGGAGCTTGAGGAAGAGGAAAACAAGACCCGCCTGAGGCCAGGGGACCTGCCTGGCGATGAACTGGACGCCGTCCTGCACCTCATAGTCGGGGACAACCAGGAGTACCCGCCTAGCGCCTTCATTCCCCTGTTCCAACGCAGGGACCGGGAGGAATTCGTCGCCTCCAGGCCACCTTCGGTGCGCGCGGGCTGGTGCCTCTGGCGCTTTCGGAAGCTCCTATGGCGTAGCAACCGTTGGAGGTGTCTTCTGGGGAGTCCCGCGGAGAGGGGGAAGAGGAGGTGGACTCAGAGAAGACCCCGAAAGAGGTGGGGGAAACCTCCCCTCTAAGCAAGGCCGAGATTCTCCGCGTCCTTCCTGATGATGCCGAAGCCGACGCCTACCAATGGGAGAGGGATCAACCCCTCATCCCAACGAAGGGTAGGTCGTCGCTGGTGGTCCGTGGTGCTGCCTCTGCCCCAACACCTCCTGAGGCTGGATCCGGTTCTGCCTCCGCACCGCCTGTTGCCACCGGAGCCCGAATGCCTGCCCCTCAGGTCCCGATGCTATCAGGCCTCAAGCTTCACAAGTGAAAGGTGGAGTACTTCGCGGTGGACCGGTAGGTGTTTCGAGCTTCGCTTTATCCCTGCCGGTACTTGTTATTTCCTGACGCTCGCCCTTGGTTGATCATGCCGGCATCTTCGGTGAAGAAGAGGAAGGAGGGTACGGCGGCCGTGCCTCCCTCCGTAGAGAAAGGAGGCAGCAGCGCCCGCATCTCCCTAGCCTGGTCGTCCTCGCGGGGCCAAGAAGAACATCGCCGCATGGAGTCAGCCCCCATGGCCCCGCTGGGTTCGAAGGCGCCGGCGCTTGGCACGGCTGACGAGATCCCTGCTGCTCTGGAACCCGCGGTCTCCCGAGCCCTGGTGACGGTGCCGCTTCCTCCCTCCGCAACACCTCCACTCCCTGGTTCCCCTGCTCCTGCTACTGTCATGGAGCGTGCCCTTTCGGAGATGACCCGGCTGTAGGCGGATCTCCTGAGCGCGGACCCGCGCCTCGTGGCCGGGCGTCTAGAGCTGGCCTCTGGCTGGCTTCACTCTGACCTGGCGGTTCGTGCAGCGCTGAGCCAGGCTCCTACGGCTTCTGAGGAGGAGAAGCAAGGAACCTCCAGCGCTGCAGACGATATTGAGGGCAAGTTGCAGAGCCTGCACGACAAGCACGGCGAAGAGGTACGCTGCTGCCATGCGAAGGAGGAGGGGATGAAGGCCCGGGAGGAAGCCGTCAAGAACCGTGATGCTGAGCTGGCGGAGCTGTGGAAGAAGCAGGCCGCCAAGCGCACCCGGTTGGAAGAGTTGGAGCGGAAGATGGGGATGAGGGAGGCCGATCTTGATGCCAAGGCGCGAGTCCTGGCTGAAGACCACGTGGCCTTTCGCCGATCTCAAGAAAGGTCTCGCAAGGCGCTGAAGACACTCTACGAGCACGACTTGAAGAGGCCGCTGGACACCTACGAGGACGGCCCCGCCCAACTGCTTCCTCTCGTGGGGAAGGCGCTTGAGGAGGTCGTTGATGGCCTTAGTCCCATGGTGGAGGCAGAAGCTCGTGTCCTGTCTTCAGCCGCACTGACTCGCGTCTTCAGCCATCTGCACCTCCGCGACCCCAGCGCTTGCCTTGATGAGCTGCTGGAGCCTGTGGCTGAAGATCACTGCGAAGCCGCCGCCGCGGCTATACAAGATCAAGTGGAGGCCTTGCTGGGGAGGTTCTGTGGCTTTGTCTCCGATCCTCTGTCTGGCGACGCCGCAGGTCCTACGACTGGTGATGAAGGTGAGAACATCGTTGCCCACTAGGGAGATCCTTGCACGGGCGATGGCGATATCCAGGGGTGACCTGCGGCTACTCTTCCTGTTTCATTCCTGCGACATGCATCAGGCCTCGTGGAGGCGTTTAGACTTTTCATTTGGTATTGTGAGAACAATATGCTTGTAATATTTGCTTTGAGATTCGGTGATTTCCTTCATATTTGCTTTGCGTTCTGCGTCGGCACAGCCCGGCCCCGCGCATACCTCAACTGCCATTGGGCCGACTGGAGACCAGGACGGACCAAGGAGTGAGGGGCTATGTGACCAGTTAGGCTCTTGAGTTGCGATGCTCAAGAGTCCCCCTTGACGCGCAAACAACATATAGGGAGAGTTCGTGAGGATAGATTAATGTTCTACGTCGGCAGAGCCCGGCCACACGCATACCTCAACCACCACTGGGCCAATCGGAGACCAGGACGGACCAAGGAGTGAGGGGCTAAGTGAACAGTTAGGCTCTTGAAGCGCGATGCTCAGAAGTCCCCTTGATGTGCAAACAATTTCCATACCTGCCCTCGCCGAGGCCTCGGGAGCGGCGCGCGACGCCCAGGTCCCGGGGACCAGGTTGGGTGGCGTGCGCTTGGGCGTGACTCGAGCGCAGCCCCCGTGCCCAGGCCCCTCGTGCGGCTCTCCCAAGGGGAGGCATTGTGGCGAGGCTGGGTGCTGAGCTCTGGGCTCCCTGAGGTTGGTACGGCCGTGGGGCCGCCCTCAGTTGTTTATCAACAGCACAAAGCATAGTGCTTCCGCTTGTGCACGGGTATAGCCGCTCCTTGGCAGTGTCGTCAGCCAGCGCGGAGCATGGTGCTTCCACTTGGGCGTGGGTTTGGAGCCCCCCTCCGGGAGGAGCCCCCGGGGCGTGTACATCCCTGCCCTGACACGTGGCTTGCACGGCAGGGCTGCGAGGTGTATCTGGGCACTCGTGAGCCAGCGCAGGACTCCCTCGTCTTGATCAGATCATTTATGCTACGGCGGGTTGTAAGTGCTTGAGGTTTTTTGATGCTTACTCTGGGTATCATCAAATCAAGATGGAAGTTAAGTACCTGGAGAAGACAACTTTCATCACTCCCTTTGGAGCCTTCTACTATGTATCTATGCCTTTTGGGCTCAAGAGTGCGCAGGCGACTTATCAGTGGTGTGTTCAAAATTGCTTGCATAATCAGATTGGATGAAATGTTCATGCTTGTGTGGATGATATTGTTGTGAAGTCCAGGAAGAAGGAGACCTTGATAAATGATTTGAAAGAGACCTTTGACAATCTCCGGGTCTACAAGATGATCCTTAACCCGACCAAGTGTTTCTTTGGTGTGTGAGCAGGCAAACTCTTGGGTTTTTTGGTTTCTGAAAGTGGCATTGAAGCTAACCCGGAGAAAATCAAGGCTATTACTTCTTTGTCTAAGCCGGCGTGTATTAATGATGTCCAACATATGGCAGGACGTATCGCGGCCTTAAGCCGGTTTATAAGCCAGTTGGGCGAAAAGGCCATCCCTCTGTATCAGATGATGAAGAAAACATACAACTTTGTTTGGAGTGATGCTGCTGATCAGGCGCTTGAGGCATTGAAAAAGCAGTTGGCTGAGCCGCCGATCCTTGCAGCTTCTATTGATAAGGATCCCTTACTGTTATATGTGGCTGCTAATAGCCGAGCTGTCAGTGTGGCAACTGTTGTGGAACGGAAGGACGGAGGCAAGGAATATCTGGTTAAGCAGCTGGTTTATCATATCAATGAAGTACTCATTGAATCCAAGCAGAGGTGTCCACATTGGCAAAAACTGGTGTATGGAGTGTTCATGGCAAGTCATAAGCTGAAGCAGTATTTCTTTGGTTATCCCATCACTGTGGTCAGTTCTGCTCCTTTAGGGGATATTATTCAAACAGAGAAGCCACATTTCAGGTAGCCAAGTGGGCCATTGAGCTTGGACCCCATGGTTTGAAGTATATGCCTCGGACAGTCATCAAGTCTCAAGCACTTGTGGATTTTATCAATGACTGGACAGAATTGCAGATGCCTGAGGAAAAGCCGGATAGCACATATTGGACTATTCACTTTGATGGATCCAGGCAGTTGGAAGGCTCGGGGGCTAGATTTATTTTAACTTCCCCATGAGGTGATAAATTTTGTTATGTCTTAAGGTTGATGTTCCCTTGTACTAACAATGTAGCTGAGTATGAAGCCTTGCTCCATGATCTTCAGATGGCTAAAGAGATGAATCTAAGCCGGGTGAGGTGTTTTGGCGACTCAGATCTCGTGGCTCAGCAAGTTATAGGAACTTGGTATTCCGAAGATCCACTCATGGCGGCTTATCACCGAGAGGTTGATGCTATTGCTGGACATTTCAAAGGTTATCAGGTGGAACATGTTGATCGCGGGAAAAATGAGGCGGCTGATGCTTTAAGCCGGCTAGGATCCCAGCGTAAGCTGGTACCACCTAATGTTTTACTTGATATTTTGCATAATCCTTCAGTTAAACTACCTACGAAGGAAGACCATGCTTTTCCTGACCCGGAGGCACAACTGGTGGCGGCTCTTCATGCTATTCCTGATTGGGCAGTTCCATATTTGGCTTATATGACCCGGGGTGAGTTACCTGAAGATGAAGTTTTGGCCAGGCAGATAAGCCGACAGACTAAGTCATTGACTATTGTCAATAGAGATTTGCACCGATGCAGTGTTACAGGGGCGTTTCAACGTCGTGTTTCTCCTGAAGAGGGCTGTGAGATTCTACGAGAGATTCATGAAGGAGATTGTGTCCATCATGTCGGCTCTAAGTCTCTCATGGCCAAGGCTTTTCGTCATGGGTTTTATTGCCAGACGGCTCATGCTGATGCAGAGGATTTGGTCAACAAATGTGATGGTTGTCAAAATTTTTTAAAGATCCAAGGACAAAAAGACTCACCTCTTGGTGGCTGTTGACAAGTTTACTAAGTGGGTTGAGGCAGAGCCTGTCAGTAAGTGTGATGCGGCAACGGCGGCTCAATTCATCGAAAAGGTGATTTTCCATTTTGGCTACCCTCAAAACATCATCACTGATAATGGTACTAATTTATCTAGTGGTACTATGAAAGAATTTTGTCAACATGAACATATTCTTATTGATGTGTCATCTGTGTCTCACCCCCGGTCCAATGGTCAAGCTGAAAGAGCCAATCAAGAAATCTTGAGAGGCATAAAACCCCGGCTTATAGTCCCTTTTGAAGAGGATGCCGGGCTGTTGGGTGGAGGAGTTGCCCTCAGTGTTATGGAGTATCAATACTACCCCCAATAGATCTATGGGTTACACGCCTTCCTTCATGATTTACAAAGCAAAGGCGGTTCTCCCTAGTGACATCCATCACGATTCTCCACATGTGACTGCTTATGTTGAAGCTGATAATGAACAAGCACGTCAGGATGCCCTTGACCTGTTGGATGAGGAGCATGACCTTGCGGCGGCTCGTTCGGCGATTTACCAGCAAGATCTGTGTTGTTATCATAGCCGCCGGGTTAAAACAAGGACCTTTCAAGAAGGAGATTTGGTGCACCGGCTCATCCAGGATCAAACTGACATGCACAAGCTATCCCCGCCTTGGGAAGGGCCCTTTGTGGTCAGCAAAAATCTGAACAACAGGTCATACTACCTTATCGATGTTCAAGACCACAAGGACTCACGCACTACCAATGTATATATTATGACTATTATAATAAAGCCGGCATCCCTGATATTTCAGGGCCTCTGTCGTTTCATTTCTGAGAATATGAGTCTTTATTGTCTCTTCATAAGATCACTTGGGGGCTTCTTGCTTATTGAGCATAGCTACGATTACCTTGTTGATCCGGCTTGTATGCCTTTGTCGGATGTGGGGTTCCGGCAAACCTTTAAGGTTCGAACACTAGGGTGCGCACGAAGTCTTTCCTTCCTACCAATCTACGCCCTAGCTCGCTAAGATCTCGCAGACGAACTTGATGAACTCGCAACACAGAGAGACACAAGGTTTATACTGGTTTGGTCCACCATTGTGGTGTAATACCCTACTCCAGTGTGGTGGTGGTGGATTGCCTCTTGGGCTGATGATGAACAGTACAAGGGAAGAACAGCCTCTGGAGGTTGAGGTGTTCTTGTGAGTAGGCTCTCGATCGGGTTGGATCAAGCTGAGATGAGATGCTCTCTCCCTCCGATCCAATCCTCCTTTCTACTATGGTGGCTAGCTCTACTTATATAGGCCCTGGTCCTCTTCCCAAATATCGAGCGTGAAGGTAGCCAACAATGGTGGGCTAATTCGAAGGGGGACAGCTAGTACAAGCTATCCTGACAAAAGTGGTCTTTGCCTGCCAAAAGCTGTGGTGGTGACGCCGTCTTGGGCTCCACGATGACCTCCGTCTTGCCGTCCTCCTGGTCTTGGTCTCGTTGCACCAATATAGCAACCTTTGCCTGATGCCTCGGTACTCTTTGCCTGCGCTGGCCTCATTAGCACCAAAGAGGAAACAAGGACGATGCATGCGCTGGTGCCCTCTTGGCGCCCGCCTGGTGTCGTGCATCATGGCTCTCGTCTCGAGGGTCTCGTGAGGTGCCTGCCCAGCTAGGCCACTCCCGAGGAGGTCTTGCGTCGTCCGCCTCACGAGGCTTGGACCCTCGCGAGGGTCTTGGATGCCTTGTTGATGAAGATGGGCCGTACGGCCTGCTGGCTCAGCCACGCCGCGGGCCACAGGCAGGCAACTCTGGGGACCCCCATTCTCAGAATGCCGACAGTAGCCCTTGGGCCCAAGGTGCGCTCGGGCTTGGCTTTGCGGTGAAGCCAAGGGCCAAGTATGGAGCGCCGCAGGCCCCAAAAGCCTGCGGCCTCGATTGACGTGTGGCGGTTTATTGGACATGGGCGTCTCCGCTTCCCCATGCTGCCTTGGCAACTGCTTGACCTGACAAAAGGCTGGCACAGGCAGCACCTGCCTTCGTTGCTTCTTCCTTGCCTCGCTCCAGATCCCCTTTCTCGCTCTTCGCTGCCGCTACCTCCAGATCTGCCCTCGCCTTGCTCTACATCTGCCGCTCATGGTGCCGCGCAAGGTCAAGAATTCCTCGGCACTGGCTTGGTATGAGCCCGCTCTTGAGGCTCCGACCATCACGAAGAAGAGCCTCACCTCTGTGCACCTACTGACAGCGGGAGAGAGCACCGAGTGGGGGAAGACGGAGCTCCGGCTTGCGTCCGACGAGCCGGAGCCTGAGGGGAGCACCTTCTTCCCCTTCTTCTCGAGCAACGTCGCTGTTGGGTTGGTTCCTCCCTTCTCCGATTTCTTCTATGAAGTCCTCAACCACTATGGGCTACGGGCATTGCACCTCCGTCCCAACTCTGTCCTCCTCCTGTCCATCTTTGCCTACTACTGTGAGGCATACCTGGGCATGATGCCGTCCGTGGCGCTCCTGTGCCATTTCTTCTTCCTCCGCGTCAGCGGCGAGCATGCCTCCAGATGCGCTAATTTCGTCGCCTGCGGCAAGGCCAACTTGATCTCGAGCACAGGGAAGAGAGCCGACAACATTCGATCCAAGTGGGTAATGATGGACACCAAGCACGCCCATCCATGCCTGGTGCTACCGACTGAGGCGCCCCGGCAGGGCAAGGGGTGGCCCAAGGCGGAGCTTGTCGATGAGTGGGCATCGTTAATGTTGGGGCAGATGATGACCGACCTGAAGCCACGCAACGCGAGGGCGGCCAAGATAACGGGGGTGATGCTTCTGAGGGAGTTCTTGATGCTGCGGGTTTCCCCAATCCAGGCTCTCGCGCGCCCCCTCTAGGAGCTTGAGGAAGAGGAAAACAAGACCCGCCTGAGGCCAGGGGACCTGCCTGGCGATGAACTGGACGCCGTCCTGCACCTCATAGTCGGGGACAACCAGGAGTACCCGCCTAGCGCCTTCATTCCCCTGTTCCAACGCAGGGACCGGGAGGAATTCGTCGCCTCCAGGCCGCCTTCGGTGTGCGCGGGCTGGTGCCTCTGGCGCTTTTGGAAGCTCCTATGGCGTAGCAACTGTTGGAGGTGTCTTCTGGGGAGTCCCGCGGAGAGGGGGAAGAGGAGGTGGACTCAGAGAAGACCTCGAAAGAGGTGGGGGAAACCTCCCCTCTAAGCAAGGCCAAGATTCTCCGCGTCCTTCCTGATGATGCCGAAGCCGACGCCTACCAATGGGATAGGGATCAACCCCTCATCTCAACGAAGGGTAGGTCGTCGCTGGTGGTCCGTGGTGCTGCCTCTGCCCCAACACCTCCTGAGGCTGGATCCGGTTCTGCCTCCGCACCGCCTGTTGCCACTGGAGCCCGAATGCTTGCCCCTCAGGTCCCGGTGCTGTCAGGCCTCAAGCTTCACAAGTGAAAGGTGGAGTACTTCGCGGTGGACCGGTAGGTGTTTCGAGCTTCGCTTTATCCCTGCCGGTACTTGTTATTTCCTGACGCTCGCTCTTGGTTGATCATGCCGGCATCTTCGGCGAAGAAGAGGAAGGAGGGTACGGCGGCCGTGCCTCCCTCCGTAGAGAAAGGAGGCAGCAGCGCCCGCATCTCCCTAGCTTGGTTGTCCTCGCGGGGCCAAGAAGAACATCGCCGCATGGAGTCAGCCCCCATGGCCCCGCTGGGTTCGAAGGCGCCGGCGCTTGGCGCGGCTGACGAGATCCCTGCTGCTCCGGAACCCGCGGTCTCCCGAGCCCTGGTGACGGTGCCGCTTCCTCCCTCCGCAACACCTCCACTCCCTGGTTCCCCTTCTCCTGCTACTGTCATGGAGCGTGCCCTTTCGGAGATGACCCGGCTGTAGGCGGATCTCCTGAGCCAGGACCCGCGCCTCGTGGCCGGGCGTCTAGAGCTGGCCTCTGGCTGGCTTCACTCTGACCTGGTGGTTCGTACAGCACTGAGCCAGGCTCCTGCGGCTTCCGAGGAGGAGAAGCAAGGAACCTCCAGCGCTGCAGACGATCGTGAGGGCGAGTTGCAGAGCCTGCACGACAAGCACGGCGAAGAGGTACGCTGCTGCCAAGCGAAGGAGGAGGGGATGAAGGCCTGGGAGGAAGCCGTCAAGAACCGTGATGCTGAGCTGGCGGAGCTGTGGAAGAAGCAGGCCGCCAAGCGCACCCGGTTGGAAGAGTTGGAGCGGAAGATGGGGATGAGGGAGGCCGATCTTCATGCCAAGGCGCGACTCCTGGCTGAAGACCACGTGGCCTTTCGCCGATCTCGAGAAAGGTCTCGCAAGGCGCTGAAGACACTCTACGAGCACGACTTGAAGAGGCCGCTAGACACCGACGAGGACGGCCCCGCCCAGCTGCTTCCTCTCGTGGGGAAGGCGCTTGAGGAGGTCGTTGATGGCCTTAGTCCCATGGCGGAGGCAGAAGCTCGCGTCCTGTCTTCAGCCGCACTGACTCGCGTCTTCAGCCATCTGCACCTCCGCGACCCCAGCGCTTGCCCTGATGAGCTGCTGGAGCCTGTGGCTGAAGATCACTGCGAAGCCGCCGCCGCGGCTATACAAGATCAAGTGGAGGCCTTGCTGGGGAGGTTCTGTGGCTTTGTCTCCGATCCTCTGTCTGGCGACGCTGCAGGTCCTACGACTGGTGATGAACGTGAGAACATCGTTGCCCACTAGGGAGATCCTTGCACGGGCGATGGCGATATCCAGGGGTGACCTGCGGCTACTCTTCCTGTTTCATTCCTGCGACATGCATCAGGCCTCGTGGAGGCGTTTAGACTTTTCATTTGGTATTGTGAGAACAATATGCTTGTTATATTTGCTTTGAGATTTGTTGATTTCCTTCCTATTTGCTTTGCGTTCTGCGTCGGCACAGCCCGGCCCCGCGCATACCTCAACCGCCATTGGGCCGACTGGAGACCAGGACGGACCAAGGAGTGAGGGGCTATGTGACCAGTTAGGCTCTTGAGTCGCGATGCTCAAGAGTTCCCCTTGACGCGCAAACAACATATAGGGAGAGTTCGTGAGGATAGATTAATGTTCTACGTCGGCAGAGCCCGGCCACACGCATACCTCAACCACCACTGGGCCAATCGGAGACCAGGACGGACCAAGGAGTGAGGGGCTACGTGACCAGTTAGGCTCTTGAATCGCGATGCTCAGGAGTCCCCTTGATGTGCAGACAATTTCCATACCTGCCCTCGCCGAGGCCTCGGGAGGGGCGCGCGACGCCCAGGTCCAGGGGACCAGGTTGGGTGGCGTGCGCTTGGGCGTGACTCGAGCGCAGCCCCCGTGCGGCTCTCCCAAGGGGAGGCATTGTGGCGAGGCTAGGTGCTGAGCTCTGGGCTCCCTGAGGTTGGTACGGCCGTGGGGCCGCCCTCAGTTGTTTATCACCAGCACAAAGCATAGTGCTTCCGCTTGTGCACGGGCATAGCCGCTCCTCGGCAGTGTCGTCAGCCAGCGCGGAGCATGGTGCTTCCACTTGGGCGTGGGTTTGGAGCCCCCCCTCCGGGAGGAGCCCCCGGGGCGTGTACATCCCTGCCCTGACACGTGGCTTGCACGGCAGGGCTGCGAGGTGTATCTGGGCACTCGTGAGCCAGCGCAGGACTCACGAGGCCCTAGCTCAAGGCGGGTTGCACCTGGTCTTGAGTCTTGGTGACTGTATGTCCCTGCAAGGCGATTAGATGCAAGCACTCTACGTCCTCAGGTCCCGGCCCTCGAGCAAGCTCAGCCGCCACTGGTATCCCAGGTCGCGATGCCGTGGTCAAGGCCAGGGGGTGAGGGCTGGAGAGCCAGTAAGAGCTCCTGAGTCGCGATGCTCAGGAGCCCCCTTTTAACGTGCAAGAGAATTGCATAGGATGAACAGACCCATGGTGGGCAGCAATCGAGTAGGTGACAACAGTTGGCAGGTTGAGCATGGAGAGCAGGTCAACTTGGATAAATGCAGGAAGATATACATGCCACCGGGTCCAGCCCGAGCGGCTTGGGGATGATGCAGCCCGAGGGGCGCCCCCAACAAGGTAAGCTGAAGACATAAGCAAAAGGGGTACATGCCGCAGGGATGGACCCACGCGGCCTGGGAATAATGCAACCCGAGGGGTGCTCCCAGCTAAACGAGCTTGGAAGATGTCACCTGGTTTTGTAGACGAAGTAGAGTTGGTGCAGCTGAAGGCATGCGTTGAAGAAATGACTCCTCATGAACCGCCAGAACCCTGAGCCTCGGGAGGTTCCCTGAAGACCGTCTCCATCTCCTCCAGAACGGCGTGGTACCTGGCTTCCTGAGCTTCCCGGACACGTCGCATGTTGCGCTGATAGGCCGACGCCACGCTCGGCAAGCCAAAGGGCATACAAACGTAGCTGTGCGGCGGCCCTCGCAGCGGCCCACACGTGAAGGCCAGAAATGCTCCTGAGATGCGGCCCTGTTGAGCCCTGGGACATCGATGCAGACACACAGCCCAGCATCCTCGCCAGGATGTGGAGCTGCGCCCGGTGGGCGGCTGTGGTGGCACATGGCTCTTGCTTCTTGCAGTTCCTGGGTGGTCTTGGTGATAAACTCCCGAGTGGTGGGCACTCCTTGCCCTATGCTCTCCTAAGGGTCACGTGCCGCGAAGCACGCCTCCAAGTGGTGCTCAAGTGCCTCCCTCGTGAGGTTGGCAAGGTCTGAGACCCTCCAGAAGAGAGCCCCCGAGCCCTGCCTGAGGAGGGCGCTAGGCGCGCCTTCCTATGCGACGGAGGGAGGCGCCCCTGGAGCGGGCGCTGGTCTGGACGTGGCTTCTGCCGCGACGCCGTCCTCCTGAGGTCCTGCATGGCGCGGCTTCTTCTTCTTGGGGATGGCCTCTAGAGGGCCTTCATTTCTGCTATCGAGGTCGTCGATTGTTGCGGCTTGAAAGGCGCGCTCGAGGGAGCACACCACATCCCTCTCTTAACACGGGACCGTGATGATTTCTCTGCTTCCTGGCATCTTGAGAACATTGTAGCCGTGATGAGTGACTGCCATGAACTTGGCCAGGGCTGGATACCCAAGGATGGCATTGTACGGCAGGCGGATGTGCGCGATATCGAAGTCGATGAACTCGATGCGGTAGTTCTTGCGCTCCCCGAATGTGACAGGCAGGCGGACCTGCCCTATCGGCGTGGTGGAGCCGTTGGTCACTCCAGAGAAAGGCTTGGTGGGCTGGAGCTGCTCATATGGCACTTGGAGGTTGTCGAACGTGTCGACGGACATGACGTTGAGCCCTGCACCGCCGTCAATGAGGGTCTTGGTGACCTGCACATTGCTGATGACTAGGGAACACAACATAGGGAGGGTGCCAGCGGTGGCTGCGCACTTGAGCTGATCCGCCGAGTTGAAAGTGATGGCGCATTGGGACCACCTGAGCGGGCGCGTGGCCTCGAGTTTGGGGAGTGCCGCGTTCACCTCGCGAGCGAACAGCTTGAAGATTCTCTGATAGGATGGGGAATGGGCGCCGCCCAAGATGCAGGCGATCGTGCGCGACTCCTGGTAGCCCCCAGCCCCCTCGTCCTGGTGGTGGTCATCGCTCCTTCTTGGTGGCGGCAGCGGGGGAAGACCGGCGTTACCCTGGGAGTGATCCTCACGCGGCGGGTCCCTCTAGGCACCCTCACGAGACTAGTCCTGCCAGCGGTCCACACGAGGCTGGTCGCGCCACTCCTGGCCCGGGCCATGGTCATCCCAGCGTCCGCCTCCACGTCCTCCTCCGCGGTCGTAGCCCCGGTCGTTGCGCTCGGGGCGTCGACCGTAGCGTCCTTCTCGTATGGCTCTAAGATCTTGACAGTCGCCAGTGTTGTGGGTGTTCAGGTTGTGGAAGGCACAGAACGGTCGGCCGTTCTTGGATGACTCAGGCTGATCTCTGCCTCTCTTGATGTCGGGCTCTGCTGCGAGCACAGCTACCTCCTTGCGCTTCACGTCCTTGGCCTTGGCCTTCTTCTCCTGCACGCCCATGGCTGACAGCTCAAGGAGAGAGAGGCGCCCCTCCTCAGCTCTTGCGCACTTGGTTGCCAGGTTGAACAGCTCCTGAGATGTGCTGAGCTCCTCGTGGATGGTGAACTCTTCCTTCATCTTGACGTCGCGGGCGCCGTCAGAAAACGTAGAGCTGATGGCCTCGTCCGTGACCTTAGGGATCGTGAGGCGGGTGTTGTTGAAGCGCTGGATGTACTTCTGGAGGGTCTCTCCTGGTTGCTGCCTGATGCGGTGTAGATCACCGGCGGCCGGAGGGCGGTCACGAGTGCCCTGGAAGTTGGCGACAAAACTATCGCGCATCTCGTCCCAGGAGGAGATCGAGCCGTGCTGCAGATTCAGGAGCCAAGAGCGGGCTCCATCCTTGAGATCCATGGGAAACCAGTTCGCCATGACCTTTTCGTCACCGTTGGCGCTTCGATGCTCAGCGCATAGAGCTACAGGAACTCCGTGGGGTCGGCGGCACCGTCGTAGCGAGGAGGCAGATCCGGCTTGAACTTGGCCGGCCAGGCGACGCTACGCAGCTCGGGGGTGAAGGCGCAGCAGCCAGTTATGGTAGCCGGGGCCCGCTTCGCAGGTGGAGCTTGGTCTTGACGAGGTCTGCACTGCGCTGCTACGGGTGGTGCGCGGTCTTGACGAGGTGGTGCAGGGAGCGCAGGTGCAGCTTCTCGCGGCCGCGGAATTTCTTGGCAGCTTCTCTCTTCATGCGCGGGCGTCGAGCGCGGCAGATCACGTCGTGGAGCCGCGCGCCTTGGTGCCAAGGCGACGTCTTGGGGCTGAGGTGGTGGAGGCACGCCATGAGCCCCGTTGCCCGCAGCTGGTTGAGGGGGAGGCTGAGAGTGGGACGACGCCGGAGAGCCCCCGGCGGCGCGGACGAGCTCGGCGACGCGTTCGAGCCACTCCTCTTAGTGGTCGTTGATGGGGTGGTAGCGCAGGAGCTCGTTCGCTACGAGGATGTTGCCCGTGCCTCCATGGGAGCGCTGTGCGCGTGAGACGAAGAACCGGTAGGGGTCAGCGATGGAGTGGCAGTGTGGCCGTCCTGCCGCACCGAAGGATGCAGCGAGGATGCCTACTACTCATTCCCCGCCGGGCCGGTGGCAGTGTTGGCGGCGGGGGACGGAGAACGACGATGTGGCCCGCCGACGGGAGCCGTCTGAGCGACGTGGGCGGTGAGGGCAGCCTGTTGCTCAGCTCGAGCATGGCATGCGTCCACCATGGAGATGACGGAGCGATGAACTGATGGAAGGGAAGCTACGGCGCACCCCTACCTGGCGCGCCAAATGTCGGATGTGGGGTTCGAACACTGGGGTGCATGCGAAGTCTTTCCTTCCTACTAATCTACGCCCTAGCTCGCTAAGATCTCGCAGACGAACTCGATGAACTCGCAACCCAGAGAGACACAAGGTTTATACTGGTTCGGGCCACCGTTGTGGTGTAATACCCTACTCCAGTGTGGTGGTGGTGGATTGCCTCTTGGGCTGATGATGAACAGTACAAGGGAAGAATAGCCTCCGGACGTTGAGGTGTTCTTGTGAGTAGGCTCTGGAGCGGGTTGGATCAAGCTGAGATGACATGCTCTCTCCCTCTGATCCGATCCTCCGGAGGTTGAGGTGTTCTTGTGAGTAGGCTCTCGATCGGGTTGGATCAAGCTGAGATGAGATGCTCTCTCCCTATGATCTGATCCTCCTTTCTACTATGGTGGCTAGCTCTACTTATATAGGCCCTGGTGCTCTTCCTAAATATCGAGCAGGACGGGAGCCAACAATGGCGAGCTAATTCGAATTGGGACAGCTAGTACAACCTATCTTGACAAAAGTGGTCTTCGCCTGCCAAAAGCTCTAGTGGTGACGCCGTCTTGCGCTCCACGATGACCTCCATCTTGCCGTCCCCCTGTTCTTGGTCTCGTTGCACCAATATAGCAACCTTTGCCTAATGCCTCGGTACTCTTCGCCTGTGCTGGCCTCCTTAGCACCAAAGAGGAAACAAGGACGCTCCGCGCGCTGGCGTCCGCCTGGTGTCGTGCGTCATGGCTCACGTCACGAGGGTCTCATGAGGTTTGCCCTGCCTTGATATCTCCGGTCCTCATGAGCCTGCCCGGCTAGGCCACTCCCGAGGAGGTCAAGTAGGGGGATCCTAAGTCGGGGAAGGCTCTGATTACCAACTTGTAACACCCACGATGCGGTTATATCTCCCACGTGTCGGAGCACGACTTAGAGGCATAACCGCATAGTAGGCATGTCGCAAGAGGGGTAATCTTTACACATCCCATGTACTGAAATAGAGAGGGGATAAAGAGATGGCTTACAATCGCCACTTCACACAATACATAAATATAGCATTACATCATCTAGAATACAATCAAGGTCCGACTACGGAACCAAAATAAAGACAACCCCAAATGCATAGATCCCTGATCGCCCCAACTGGGCTCCTCTACTGATCGTCCAGAAAAGACACATAGTAATGTCCAGAATCCTCGTCGAACTCCTACTTGAGTTCGGTCGCGTCCCCTGCACTGGCATCATCGGCACCTGCATCTGGTTTTGGAAGTAATCTATGAGTCATGGGGACTCAACAATCTCACACCCTTGCGATCAAGACTATTTAAGCTTATGGGTAGGAAAAGGGGGTAGTGAGGTGGAGCTGCAGCAAGCACTAGTATATATGGTGGCTAACTTACGCAAATGAGAGCGAGAAGAGAAGCAAAGCACGGTCAATAAACTATCATGATCAAGAAGTGATACTGAAACTACTTACGTTCAAGCATAACACGAGACCGTGTTCTCTTCCCGGACTCCGCCGAAAAGAGACCATCACGGCTACACACGCGGTTGATTCATTTTAATTAAGTTAAGTTTCAGGTTCTCTACAACCGGACATTAACAAATTCCCATCTTCCCATAACCGCGGGCACGGCTTTCGAAAGTTCAAAACCCTCCAGGGGTGTCCCAACTTAGCCCATCACAAGCTCTCATGGTCAACGAAGGATATTCCTTCTCCCAGGAAGGCCCGATCAGACTCGGAATCCCGGTTACAAGACATTTCGACAATGGTAAAACAAGACCAGCAAAACCGCCCGATGTGCCGACAAATCCCAATAGGAGTCGCACGTATCTCGTTCTCAGGGCACACCGGATGAGGGCTCTGTACAACTAAAACCAAACCTCGAGTTTCCCCGAGGGGGCGCTGCAAAGGACTCTAGTTTGGACCAACACTCAGAGGAGCACTGGCCCCGGGGTTTAAAATAAAGATGACCATTGAGTCTGCGGAACCCAAGGGAAAAAGGCTTAGGTGGAAACTGGTAAAACCAAGGCTAGGCCTTGCTGGAGGAGTTTTATTCAAGACGAACTGTCATGGGGTTCCCATTATAACCCAACCGCATAAGGAACGCAAAATCAAGGAACATAACACCGGTATGACGGAAAACTACGGCGGCAAGAGTGGAACAAAACACCAGGCATAAGGCCAAGCCTTCCACCCTTTACCAAGTATATAGATGCATTAAAGTAAAGAAGATATAATAATGATATCCCAACAATAAACATGTTCCAACAAGGAAGAAACTCCGTCTTCACCTGCAAGTAGTAACGCTATAAAAGGGGTTGAGCAAAGCGGTAACATAGCCAAACAACGGTTTGCTAGGAAAATGTGGGTTAGGGGCTTGTTATGGCAATATGGGAGGCATGATATAGCAAGTGGTAGGTATCGCGGCATAGCAAAAGAGCGAATGTCGGTGTCAAAACCGGTGGATCTCGGGTAGGGGGTCCCGAACTGTGCGTCTAAGGCGGATGGTAACATGAGGCAGGGGACACGGTGTTTTACCCAGGTTCGGGCCCTGGAGGTAAGACCCTACGTCATGCTTGATTTATTATTCATGATATGGGTATTACAAGAGTTGATCTACCACGAGATCGGAGAGGCTAAACCCTAGAAGCTAGCCTATGGTATGATTGTATGTTGTCCTACAGACTAAAACCCTCCGGTTTATATAGACACCGGAGGGGGCTAGGGTTACACAAGGTCGGTTACAAAGGAGGAGATATACATATCCGTATTGCCTAGCTTTCCTTCCACGCCAAGTAGAGTCACATCCGGACACGGGACAAAGTCTTCAATCTTGTATCCTCATAGTCCAACAGTCCGGCCAAAGGATAGAGTCCGGCTGTCTGGAGACCCCCTAATCCCGGACTCCCTCAGTAGCCCCTGAACCAGGCTTCAATGACGATGAGTCCGGCGCGCAGTGTTGTCTTCGGCATTGCCAGGCGGATTCCTTCCCCGAATACAGCACAGAAGAATTTGAATACAAGGATAGTGTCCGACCCTGCAAAATAAGTTCCACATACCACCATAGAGAGAATAATGTTACCACAAATCTAATCTGCTGACACATTTCGGCAGCATGACATCACGCCACGGCCCGGTAATTATTTGAACCATTTTCCTTTAACTAGCCCCGCACATAACGCGAGGCGTTTTCTTGACACGTCTTGTCAAAGCAGAGATCGTGTTCCCCTCATTACGGGATTCTCATCAATACGGACGTGGGTAACCCAACCGTGCCATCAATTACGGCGCTTGGTGGATAAGCGAGTTTTACCAGGCTAGTGGGGGCGCATAGTTTAGTCCGCCCTTATAAAGGGATAAGATCTCACCTTTTTCTACCCACGCCTTCTTCCTCCTTGCTCATCCATTCTCGCGCACTCGAGCTCCAGCGCCCAAGTCCGCATCTTCCTCCTCAACTCTCTCCAAAACATGTCCGGAGCGGGAGGCAAGTGGATGGCCTCCTCCGTCACGGAGGGGCACATCAAAAAGTTACATGGAGCCGGATACTTAGCCGCGGATATCACGCACCGGCTTCCAGCCGCGGGGCAGGTCATCCCTACCCCAGAACCTCACGAAAGGGTGGTTTTCCTCCCCCCACTTCGTCCGCGGACTGGGGTTTCCCCTCCATCCATTCGTTTGCGGCATTATGTTCTATTATGGGCTGGACTTTCATGATCTGGCCCTGAATTTCATCCTCAACATCTCGGCGTTTATCGTCGTGTGTGAGGCTTTCATCCGCATTCGGCCCCACTTTGGCCTGTGGCTGAAGACCTTCAATATCAAGCTGAAGGTAGTAGGCGGCCAATAAGCGGAATGAGGCGGAGCCATGGTGGGCAAGATGCCCAACGTTACATGGGTCGAGGGCTCCTTCATGGAGACCATAAAGGGGTGGCAATCGGGTTGGTTCTACATCACCGAGCTGCGCGACACCAACTGGGTGGCGGCCCCCGAGTTTCGATCCGTATTCCCCACGCGGCTCACTTCCTGGAAAGAGAAAGGCCTGTCCCGGGGTTCATCGGTGGAGCTAGAAGGACTCCAAAAATGTATCCGAAACATGACAAGCATGAAACTCAAGTTTGTCAACATAGTCCAGGTCATGCTCTTCCGCCGGATCCTCTCGTGTCAATAACGGGATTTCAACTTATGGGAGTTCGACCCGGCCCAGCACCAGACTCTAAGCGAGCTCTTTGACACGACGCATAAAGACGTCTGGAGGGTGCTGTTCAAGGGCGCCGAGGACCCTCCCTCTCTTACCGAGGACCGCAGGCTAAGCGCGAAGCGCCCTGCGAATCCGGTAAGTTCTATATATCTGGTAGGATATTTATTTCCCATAGCTTAATCATGTGTGGGGTCTGAGCTCTCATGCCCTTGACATGACTAGGTAGAGGCATCAGAGTAGATTAACTGTCCGGCCCCTCCTGACCGAAGATACCGCGGACGCTCTCCTGGCGGAGATGCTGACTCCGGCTCCTTATAAGGTGCCGGAGAAGACCAGGAAGAAGGCCAAGGGAACCCGAAAGAGTTCCCGCCGCCAGGTGGTATCAGACTCATCGTCCGATAACTCCGCGACGCACGCCTCCCATGAAGACGAGGAGGAAGATGAAGATGCTCGCCCTCCAGCTGGGGGAGACAAGAAAGGGAAGGCCGCCCCAACTGGGGAGGCCGAAGGGTCCAAGAAGGGAAGGACTCTTCTTCCGGACTGCTCCACCACCGCCGCCGAAGGCAAAGATGAGTGGCTGCTCAGGGCCAAGCTCCTGGCAAAGTCGTAAGTATTCGGATACCAGAGTAACTCATAGCATACCGTTGTCGCACTACTTTTTCTAACGCCGAATATGATTATGCAGTCCGCCCCGAGCCCGTATCGACGTATCTTCGTCGGACGGTTCCTTGGACTCGTCAGATATGGATAGCGATCCACTTCTGACTACCTCCTCCCCCTGCCCTACGGATAATGCCGAGGTATTGTCTCAAGGGGCGTCGAGCCGGGGGGAGACAGTCCTGGAGGGGCCTCAAGGCGACCTTCCAGACTCCAGGAGCAAAGGGAGCAAGGCTCCCGGGGGCTCCAAGTTTGGCTCTAAGCCGAACACCGCACCGGAACCTCCATGTCAGACCCTAGCTAGTTCAAGCATTAGAGTGTGCATCATGCTTAAATTCCTCTTAAATTTGAAACGGGGAAGACAGAAACCCCAGCACCCCCTGGAAACAACTAGGGTTTACTAAAATTATTTTCAATGAACCTGAAATGCCCTTCTAAAAAGTTCACTCTCTTTGTCTTGGGTTAGAACCTCTGGCAAAATTGGTGCACAATTTTCTAGGTCAACAGAAGGTCATTGAATTAAATCATAAGTATTTGATTTTGGGCATTTAAATGCTATAAAATAATTTAAATGCTCAAATAATTCTGGAAATAAGTGTGGGCTGTTCGAAATATTATAAACAGAGCCCACAATTATTTTTAGGATTTTTGGAAACATTTTAGTATTTTTAATAAATCCCTAAAGTTACAGAATAAATAAAAATAGAAAAACAGAAATTAAGAGAGAGGGAGAGAACTTACCTGGCCGCAGCCCATCAGCTGGCCCACCTGGCGGCCCAGCGCTGTGCTGGCCCATGCCAGCCAGCTGCTTCGTCCCCGCCAGGCAAGCAGAGAGCTGACGCCGGCGGGCGCGAGCTCGCCACGGCGCCAGCAGCTTGCCGCGTCACGTGCCTGGACGCTGGATAGGCTCCACGTCGCCGCCCCGACCCCGCGGACACCTCACTCGCCCCCTGCCTCTCTCCCTCGCTCTCCCGCACCATGGCCGACGCACCTGCCGCCGTCTCACCGCCGTAGTCGCGCCCTCCGTCGTCCCCGCGCCGAGCCACCGTGTCCAGAAGCTCTGCCGCCCTCCACTCCTTCGAGCAAGCCGAGCCCTGAGCGCTTGCTTGCCTCGCAGCCTCTGCAACAACCTTGCCCGACTCCGCCATCGCTGGAGATCCTCTTCGTCGTCGCCACCGCATTAGCTCGTCCCCGATGGCGCCGTCCATTTCTACGTGACCGCCGTGAGCCCAACTCCGTCCTCCCCCTCTCCATTAACCCCCTCCTGCACCGTGTGCACCGTACCAAGCTCACCCGATCACCCGCTGCCGCCGAGCTCGTCGCCGACGTGTCTCCGGCCACCCACCGGCCACACCATTGCGACCAACGCACTCACCGCACCCACAGGAGCCCGTAGCACCATTCCACGCGCCTCGCCGTGCCCCGCAGCCTCGATTTCGGCCTCGCCCGAACTCCGGCGGCTGCCAAGGTCGTCGCCGGCGACGTTTCCGGCCACCCTAGCTCCACCCACTGTCACCACTCGATGCGGCTTGCTCCCAGCTATGGTTAGATGCTCTCTGTCGTCGTTTTGGTTGCCGGAGCACGAAACCCGCAGCCCTCCGCCGCGTCTGGCCTCACCGGTGGCTAAACGCCGGCGAGTTTGACTCTGTTTGACCCCTGGGTGGGCCCAGGTTGACTCCCCTACGTCTATGACAAGTGGGCCCCCCTCTGCTAATTAACCCAGATTAATTTTAACTAAATTTAGTTAGTTTAAATAACTGCTGACACACGGGACCCACTGGTCAGGTTGACCTGGACGTCCCCGTTGGCCACTGACGTCACCCTGACGCACTGCTGACGCAATAACTAATTTCTGGATTTATTTTTATATAGAGAATTCCAAAAAATATCCAAAACTTCTAAAAGTCATAGAAAATCAACCATAGCTCCAAATGCAAAGATTTATATATGAAAAGTGATCAAAAAAATTCAATCTATCCATCTATAATGGTTTCATGCATGACAAAACAAGTTAACCTTGCTGTTTAAGCAGAATAAAGTAATGCACTAATAAGGCCATGTTTAATGAGCTATCATTTGAATCTTTGATCTTGCATTAGGCCAAGACACTTTCATCCCCTTCTGTTTTAGCTTGCATTAGGCCAAGACACTTTCATCTTGCCATGTCATAGCATGCACCATATTGTTGCATATTGCCATGTGTTGATTATGTTCGGTGTGTCTTTCGTGGTAGGTTCTGCCTCTGAGGATAACCCCGAGTATCCGTCTGAAGGGCAGTACCCTACTACCTCTACAACAGGCAAGCAACCCATTGATCATTCCGACACAAACCCATGTTCTCGCTTCTGCTCTTGTTTACTACATTAAGACAACGCGATTCAAACTGCTGTGTGCTACGGTAGTTGAACCCTTATCCTCTGCATGACTTGTGATTGCCACAGTAACTAGGTGAAACCCACTAGCATGTGTAGGAGTTGATTGAGCCATGTATGTGATTCCTACCTTGCTATGCCTGCTATGCTTAGAGTTGTGTCAGGTCTGGTTCATCTGGGTGATGGGCTAGAGTGATATGATTATGTCGGTAATGTGAGGGATGTGTTGAACATGTTTTGGTAAAGGTATCGATGAGAGGCCTTGTAGGAGTACATGGTGGGTTGTTTCATTGAGACCGTCCATAAGAACTAAGATCTGTATGTGTGATTTAAGATTCAGCTACTACCACACATTGGGCCCTGAAATATGACCCCGCTCGACTTACTGACCCCTCTCGCCCTTTGTCCAGGAGTTGCAACTAGTTTCGGGTGTTTGTAGGTTATGTGTTGGCGGCCGTGCGTAGCGCTGACCCTAGGGGTGGGCTATGATGCGGTAGATACACTGTGGCCGGGTATGCCGGGCGCCCGTTTGGCGTCTCGAGACTCTGTACACATCGTTTGGGGCCGTTGAGGACACCCCGGCCGGATTTCCTTGCGGATGGAACCTGAATAGGCGATAAACCTGGACTGGAGACTTGTGAGGTTAGTCAGGTCGTGTTCTACACCCACGTCGGTTTTCGCTTGAAGTCTGCCGAGAACATGTCGTGTGCAGACGGTAAGTGGTGGAAACATGTGTGACGAAGTACAGCCCTGCAGGGTATAAAACTATTCGAATAGCCACGTCCGCGGTAAAGGACTACTTGGTTGCCTATACAGTTCATAGACAAGTTAATGGTTACTACTAAAAGACTCAAGATAAGTGTGAGTACCGAGGATGGCCCTCTCGTAGGATGACGAGAGAGGATCCCCGGTGGAGTATTGTGTTGGTGAGTAGTGGACTCGTGTGCGAAAACTATTTTACTAGTGGAGTTCCGTAGGATAGCTTAGCCAAGAGTCAAAGCTGGCTTGCTGCAATAACCCCACCACCTTCTTGAGAATGAGCATGTATAATAGGTTCTGTTGTAAGACTTGCTGAGTACCTTTGTACTCATGTTTGCTTAATTACTGTTTTCAGACGACAACAACGCCCCCTCCGATGGGTTCTACGTAGACCCTGATGTCGACGAGTGACTAGCCACCCAGGTGGTGATCGTGGCCATGAAGGGCCCTATGTAGATAGACAGGCTTCGAGAAGCCTTCTTTCTTTCTAGTGTCTGTACTCAGACTAGTTGCTTCCGCTTGTGCTTGTATGATTGTATGACTTGAGTGTCGGGTCATGTGACCCCTATCTGTATGAACATGTTATGTATGGCTCTCTGGAGCCTTTAAATAAAGTACTTGAGTTGTAGAGTTTTGTTGTGATGCCATGTTGTATGTACTCATATCGGGCATATTGTGTGTATGATTGAAATGCTTGGTATGAGTGGGATCCGACAATCTAGTTGTTTATCATTGGCAGCCTTTCTTATGGGGAAATGTAGTCTAGTGTTCCTCGAGCCATAGTAGTCCGCTACAACCCGGTTCACCGGAGTCCTGCTAGCCCAGCACTACTGCTCAGGACACTTGACTAGCCGGCATGTGTTTCACATCGTTCCTATGTCTGTCCCTTCGGGGAAATGTCATGTGGTGACATCTGGAGTCTTGCCTAGCCTGCTATAGCCCGGGTTTCCCCGGAGTCCTGTTAGCCCTGTGCTACAGCCCGGAATCACTCGCTGATAACCGACATGCTCGATGTGATTCATGTATGCCTGTCTCCATAGGTCTGTGCCGCTTTGGGTTCATGACTAGCCATGTCGGCCCGGGTTCTCTGTCATATGGATGCTAGCGACACTATCATATACGTGAGCCAAAAGGCGCAAACGGTCCCGGGCCATGGTAAGGCGACACCCGTGGGATACCGTGCGTGAGGCCGCAAAGTGATATGATGTGTTACCGGCTAGATCGATGTGGCTTGGAATCGGGGTCCTGATAGCGTTGGCATAAGAGCCGGACTGCCTGTAGGTTCGTTGAGCCAAACTGGTCGATGTCGAGTCTAGAAATGCTTTAGTTATATGTAGGGGAATTGATTATGGGAGGGAATGTAAGGCTCTTTTACTCCTTTACCTTATGTCCTCTGATCTGAGTCATTCTCTTCTCATTCAACGTGGGTTAAGGACTAGGCTCTCTTCTTCTATCAGGTTCACATGTTACTAATCCGTAGTAGCTTATAGGATTGTTGTTACAAGCCCCAGTTCAGTTTCTACTATTTTTAGTATGTTGCTAATTGAATCAGAACCTTGATATGATGTTGTTGAGTGGTATTGCAAACTGTTGTGGATGTCTCAAATCTTTTTCTGAGCATTTACAGCTGTTATGCTGTCCAATTTTCCCTAGAAATTCTAATGTCTCTGCATTGTGGTTGTGCTTTCAGATGGCCAACCGTGTTCAAAACCAAGTGGTTCGCCTGACCCGGTGCCTCGACGTGCCCAGTCATACTGCTATGTTAGTCCTGGTAATGATCGAGACGGGTTACCGTTGGTATCCCGAATACACTGTCGAAGAGCAGTTCCGAGACTTTAATCAAAGCCAATATTTCTTCACCGTCAGGATGTTTCCTTCTTATCCTGGATCTACCAAGCCCCTTCACTGTTCCTATGGACTCGGGGTTACTGTTGAGATGGCTGTGCAGGATGCTGCCTATTCCATGATGACCATTATGCGAGTCCGGGCTGGCCTGCTTCGGAACACCGACTTCCGTTACATGCCAGCTTCACTTCCGGGAGCGCAAGGGTATCTTCAGGCTATCTATGCTGACTCCACTCAGGAGGACTCATTAACTCGTACCACTGCCGAGATGCTCAAAGATAAGGACCGAGAGAATCGGGCCTTGAGGTTGGAGCTTTTCAATACCCGTGCTGATCATTGGGCCACATTGACTCGGTTTGCACCCGTGGTGCAAGCTGGATGTATGGATACAAGGGATCTGTATCCTGTGAGATCTGCTCTGCCAGACATGGTGGATTGGCGTGATGTGGGAGGCATCACCCCACCCCGTGGTCCCCGCAGGCCCCCGTTTGTTGGTCCAAGACCTCATCCTAGCCCCTTTGGTCCACAAGCTCCTCAGGACCGTCTGTTCCCGGATGATCACGTTGAACTTCCAGGCTATGTAGGTGACTTCTATGAGGACTACTACGGAGCTGTCTTAGTTAGTAGTAGTATCACTAGTATTGTAATAGTTGTATCTCCACTGTCCTGCGTGACTTGTGGAATATGACTTTGTGTGTAACCAATTCCGGAGGTGTAGACAAATAATGTATAGGAGCTTGGAATGCCTCCGATGAGATGTAACGTCTTTCATCATAGTTGTACTGTAGCCTGGGCTTGTACTAAACTATGTATGATGCGTATGACCGTTGGTATATATATGGCAGTTTTATATTACCATGACATACGGATGAACATCTCTGCATTCCGTGTTATCCATTACATTCTGCACTTCCTTGCTAAGTTCGAGCCATCCTTATCTAAACCGTCGTCTTGTTTTCTCCTAGGATGGTCAACACCCGCAGCAACCCTGCTGCCCCGGAGCAGGGGGAAGCCAGTGCAGCTAGGGGTGAAAATCTGCCTCACCCGTCTTCTCTGGACGAAGTGATGCTGGAGGCGGAAAGAAGCAAGCGTGAGACTAACCGCCTGCTAGAGCGGATTGAGCAGAACACTGCACGCCATCAGCGAAATGACTTGGTGTCAATCAATGACTTTATCAAGCTGTACCCACCAAAGTTTAACCATTCCGTCGAGCCCCTCGACGCGGATGACTGGCTTCGCAGCATCACCCACAAGCTACGTTCTGCCAACATAGCTGAAGCCGACAAGGTTACTTACGCTTCCTACCATCTCGAAGGCCCTGCTAGCCTCTGGTGGGATAATTTTGAAGCTATGCGTCCGGTCGGCCAAATCACTACTTGGGCTGAATTCAGTGAGGCTTTCCGTGAGCATCACATTCCGGAAGGTCTCATGGATCGCGAGAGGGAGGAGTTCTGCAATTTCACCCAAGGAAGACTGACTGTGGATGCATATAGTCGTGAATTTGGGAATCTGGCACGTTATGCCCCTGAAGAGGTATCTACTGACGCTAAAAAGCAGGCAGGTTCCGCAAGGGACTTAGCCCTGAGATTCGCCGCGATCTTCGTCTACACGAGTGCACCTCCTTTCAGAAGTTGGTCAATAAAGCCATCAGTGCTGAGACATGCCAGACTGATTATGACACTTCACGCAAGCACTCACGTGATTTTGGCTCCTCATCTGGCTCTGGAGCTCAGAAGCGCCGGGTGTGGATCCCAAGCACGGCACTGCCACCCAGGTTCATCCCGAGGCCATCCTTTGAGGCACCTCGTCCCAACCAGCAGTTTGCACCGCCCAAGTCCTATGGTGGCCCCGCTGCTAACGCTGCTCCCCGTTCCAGTGTGGTGACGTGTTTCAAGTGTGGAGAGCCGGGTCACTATAGCCGAGAGTGTCCTCAGAACAACAACCCCAATCAGACTGGAAAGTCCGTTGGCCATGGTAAGCCAGCGGGAAAGACATTCTACGCCAAGCCAGTCACTACTGCCCGTGGCCATGTCAACTATGTTTTAGCCGAGGAGGCTCATGAGGATCCTAACGTCGTCCTTGGTACGCTCCTTGTTAACTGCCATCTGGCATCTGTTCTTTTCGATACTGGAGCATCTCATTCATTCATATCCGAGAACTATGCTCGATTGCATAACACGACATTCTGTGACATGCCCTCTACCATGGAAATTCAAACCCCTGGCTCTAGATGGCAAACTTCTAGAGTAAGCCATGGGAACGAAATTCTTGTCGATAGACTTGTCTTCCTTGCATCCTTAATAGCTCTCAAGTCCTCGGACATAAACATCATCTTGGGTATGGACTGGATGTCAGCTCATTATGCTAAGACTAGTCATCAACCCGTGCACCTGCACGGCCTAGCTATTATCAGGATACATAATAATTAACAAAAGTCTATTAACATCTAAAATTTAGGAGGATAAATTCCAGATCATACACTTGTACATATGCTAAGTTATTCGAAAAATGTTAAAAAAAACACTAAAGACATGTATTATAGGCTTCATTTTTGTATAGAGTGCATCCTTTTCCCATCAATCTATTGTGGAGAAATTTCTGTACGTTGGCTTTCAATTTACCTTTTTTATCTAGAACATGCTTCCTATTTCTGCATTTCTTTTTTCTTACTTGAAGCAAACAGGTACATGGTTGTTTGGTTCATCTCAATCTAGATAATGTGTAATTTTTGTAATCATGAGAATTGAGAATGTATCTATGTAGATTCAATGCAAGCGATATAGTATCCATAATACATGAAAAATAGAACGTCAAAATAAAATCTTTAAAATCTGTTGGGTCTTGTTGGGAAATGTCCCTATTTGAAATACTCAATGTTCTACTTTTCCAACCCTACCACAAAAGGCAGTGCTATTCCTTTAGTTGAATTTCCTGATGGGTTTAAGTTCATATAATATTTTCCGATGAGTGACAGTTTATGCATATTTTCTGTCTTGTGTACAAATTAGGTTATTTCCATATTAAATTAATGACCTTGGCTGGGATAATATATAGGAGCCATTAGGGAGAGATTTTATGTACTTTTCTGTCTAATTTATTTTACTTTTAGTGAAACTTCTTTCTGTACATGGACGTTTTTTTAGTCAGGCATAGATTTTCTAACGTGAGGCTCGTGGACTCTTTATTTGTACGTGCCTTTTTTTATTCTTCAAACAGACATGTAGCTGGTTTTGACTTTGGCGGTAATTGGGCTGTGGGTTTAGTTTTTTTTTAACGTAAGCAGAAGTTGTTTTGTTTGTACATATCTTTTTTTTCATCAAAAGGGAGGACGCACATGCTTTTTCTCAATCTGGACATGGTGCTTGATGATTTTATTTTGTATGTCATGACGGATGCTATTGTATAGCATTAGGACTCTTCTCTTACGTGATGCCTTTTATTAAAATAGGCAGTGTCTCTCCTTTTTTTTGTTCGTGTCAGTTCAATTCTTTACGTACATGATCTGGTTTTATAAGGTAGAATCTTTTAATAAATCTTAACCATTAAATTTTAAATCTAATGGCTGAATTAAACTTGATGATGTGGATTAGGGTGAAGGCTTGAAAGGTGCCTCCAATTAGTAAATATAAGATTGATTGTGCCACTAGAACCGTTCAACTTACTCACCCATCGGGCAAGACAGTCAATGTCTTAACTTGAGTGGCCAAGTGCCAGCTTTACTCCCTAAATGCCAACCCCCTTCCAGACCTTGAGGATGTTCCGGTAGTCCAAGACTTTCTGGATGTCTTTCCCGAAGAACTGCCAGGTGTTCCACCTGATAGGGATGTCGAGTTTGTGATAGACCTTGTTCCAGGAACTGTCCCAATTTCTAGAAGACCCTACAAGATGGCACCCTTAGAACTAGCCAAGCTTAAGAACCAACTCGACGAGTCCTTGAAAAAGGGTTTCATCCGTCCTAGTTCCTCTCCTTGGGCTTGCCCCGTCCTCTTCGTCAAGAAGAAGGATGGAATGGATCGGATGGTTGTAGATTACCGACCTGTTAATTTGGTCACTATCAAGAACAAGTATCCGCTTCCTAGGATTAACGATCTGTATGATCAGCTCGCTGGATCCTCAGTCTTTTCCAAGATGGATTTGAGGTTGGGCTACCATCAAATCAAAATCAAAAACGGGGACATTCCCAAAACGGCCTTTGTTACTCGTTATGGCCAATACGAGTACACCATTATGTCCTTCGGTTTAACCAATGCCCCAGCTACCTTCTCTCGGTTAATGAACTCGATCTTCATGGAGTACTTGGATAAATTCGTCGTAGTATACCTCGATGACATACTCATCTACTCCAAGAATGAAGAGGAACATGCCGAACATCTAAGGCTGGTATTGATGAAACTTCGAGAGCATCGCCTTTATACCAAATTCTCCAAGTGTGAATTTTGGTTGCCAGAAGTGACCTATCTAGGCCATGTAATCTCTGGCAAGGGTATTGCTGTCAATCCCGAGCGAGCTCAAGCCGTCCTTGATTGGACTCCACCTGAGACGGTCAAGCAAGTTCAGAGTTTCCTTGGCTTAGCGAGCTATTGCCGCTGCTTCGTCGAGAATTTCTCCAAGGTTGCTAAACCTCTAACTGAACTCCTCAAGAAAGATAAAAAGTTCGAGTGGACTCCACAGTGCGAGTTCAGCTTTCAGGAACTGAGAAGACGCCTGACATCTGCTCCCGTACTGGTACCACCAGATTTCTCCAAGGACTTTACTATCTATTGCGACGCCTCGCGACAAGGACTAGGTTGCATACTCATGCAAGATCGTCAGGTAATTGCCTATGCTTCACGGCAATTACATCCACATGAGGAAAATTATCCCACACATGATCTAGAGCTTGCAGCTGTAGTCCATGCACTTAAAACTTGGCGACATTACCTCCTCGGTAATCGTTGCGAGATCTTCACCGATCACCAAAGTTTGAAATATATCTTCACCCAACCAGATTTGAATCTCAGGAAAAGACATTGTTCGATTTGATCTCGGACTACGACTTAGGAATAACTTACACCCTGGGCAAAGCCAATGTCATGGCTGATGCACTAAGTCGTAAGTCCTATTGTAACAACCTGATGTTACAACAAAGTCAACCACTTCTCCATGAGGAATTTCGTAAGCTTAATCTTCACATTGTTCCTCGAGGTTTTCTATCCACCCTGGTGGAGAAGCCTACCCTTACGGATCAAACCATAGCTGCCCAGAAGCGTGATAAGGGCATATTCCGGATCAAGGAAAACATTGCTAGCGGAGTTGCTAAATGTTTTTCCATGGATGAGCGAGGTGCTGTCTTCTTCGAGAACCGCTTGGTGGTTCCCAGGAAACAACATCTACGCCAGTTGATTCTTAAGGAAGCTCATGAATCCCCTCTCACCATTCATCCCGATAGTACTAAAATGTATCAGGACCTACGCCAGAGGTTTTGGTGGACTAGGATGAAGAGAGAAATTGCTCAATACATTGCTAGCTGCGACGTCTGTCGCCGTGTTAAAGCAGAGCATCAACGGCCTGCTGGCACCCTTCAACCTTTGGCTATTCCTGAGTGGAAATGGGATAAAATAAGTATGGATTTCATCACTGGGTTTCCCAGGACCAAGAGAGGGAATAATGGCATCTTCGTCGTGATCGACCGACTTTCCAAAATAGCCCACTTTCTACCTGTTCGTGAGAGTATCACCGCTAGCCAGCTAGCCCACTTATACATCTCCCGAATAGTGTCTCTTCATGGTGTTCCATTGGAAATTAACTCAGACCGTGGGAGTCTTTTCACCTCTCGATTTTGGAAAAGTTTCCAAAATGCTATGGGAACTCATGTCTCTTTTAGCACCGCCTTCCATCCTCAATCAAGTGGTCAAGTAGAGCGAGTCAATCAAATTCTGGAAGATATGCTCCGAGCTTCTGTCATCTCGTTCGGAATGGGTTGGGAGAAATGCCTTCCATTCGCGGAGTTTGCTTATAACAATAGTTATCAAGCTAGCTTGGGTAAGGCTCCTTTCGAAGTTCTCCATTGGACGAAAATGTCGAACGCCTCTTAACTGGTCAGAAACCGGGGAAAGACAACTCTTTGGCCCGGATATGATGCAGGAAGCAGAACAGTAGGTTCGCGTTATTCGTGAGAAATTGAAAACAGCCCAATCTCGTCAAAAGAGTCAATATGATCGTAAACATAAGCCTATGACTTATGAAGTCGCCGAGAAGGCCTACCTCCGGGTTACTCCGTTAAAGGGAACCCATCGTTTTGGTATCAAAGGCAAATTGGCTCCTCGTTACATTGGACCCTTTCGCATTCCTGCCAAACGAGGAAAAGTTGCCTACCAATTGGAACTACCTTCGCATCTTTCCAGAGTTCACAATGTCTTCCACATTTCTCAACTCAGGCATTGCTTCGCGGATCCTATCCGTGGAGTGGGCCACGAAACGCTTGATCTACAAGATAACCTCTCATATCGGGAATATCCCGTTCGTATCCTTGATCAAGCCGAGCGTACCACTCGACGCCATAACATCAAGTTTCTCAAGGTTCAATGGTCACACCATTTCGAGAAAGAAGCCACTTGGGAAAGGGAGGATCGTCTTCGACTTGAGTACCCCTCCTTCTTCCCGGAGGATCCTAAATCTCGGGACGAGATTCTTTTGAATGGGGGTGAGTTGTCACACCCTAGCTAGTTCAAGCATTAGAGTGTGCATCATGTTTAAATTCCTCTTAAATTTGAAATGGGGAAGACAGAAACCCCAGCACCCCCCTGGAAACAACTAGGGTTTACTAAAATTATTTTCAATGAACCTGAAATGCCCTTCTAAAAAGTTCACTCTCTTTGTCTTGGGTTAGAACCTCTGGCAAAATTGGTGCACAATTTTCTAGGTCAACAGAAGGTCATTGAATTAAATCATAAGTATTTGATTTTGGGCATTTAAATGCTATAAAATAATTTAAATGCTCAAATAATTCTGGAAATAAGTGTGGGCTCTTGGAAATATTCTAAACAGAGCCCACAATTATTTTCAGGATTTTTGGAAACGTTTTAGTATTTTTAAAAAAGCTAAAAGTTACAGAATAAATAAAAATAGAAAAACAGAAATTAAAAGAGAGGGAGAGAACTTACCTGGCCGCAGCCCATCAGCCGGCCCACCTGGCGGCCCATGCTAGCCAGCTGCTTCGTCCCCGCCAGGCAGGCAGAGAGCTGACGCCGGCGGGCGCGAGCTCGCCACGGCGCCAGCACCTTGCCGCGTCACGCGCCTGGACGCTGGATAGGCTCCACGTCGCCGCCCCGACCCCGCGGACACCTCACTCGCCCCCCTGCCTCTCTCCCTCGCTCTCCCGCACCATGGCCGACGCACCTGCTGCCGTCTCACCGCCGTAGTCGCGCCCTCCATCGTCCCAGCGCCGAGCCACCATGTCCAGAAGCTCCGCCGCCCTGCACTCCTTCGAGCAAGCCGAGCCCTGAGCGCTCGCTTGCCCCGCAGCCTCTGCAACAACCTTGCTCGACTCTGCCATCGCCGGAGATCCTCTTTGTTGTCGCCACCGCATCAGCTCATCCCCGACGGCATCGTCCATTTCTACGTGACCGCCGTGAGCCCAGCTCCGTCCTCCCCCTCTCCATTAACCCCCTCCTGCACCATGTGCACCGTACCACGCTCACCCGAGCACCTGCCGCTGCCGAGCTCGTCGCCAACGTGTCTCCGGCCACCCACCGGCCACACCATTGCGACCAACGCACTCACCGCACCCGCAGGAGCCCGTAGCACCATTCCACGCGCCTCGCCGTGCCCCGCAGCCTCGGTTTCGGCCTCGCCCGAACTCCGGCGGCCGCCAAGGTCGTCGCCGGCGACGTTTCCAGCCACGCTAGCTCCACCCACTGTCACCACTCGATGCGGCTTGCTCCCAGCTATGCGTAGATGCTCTCTGCCGTCGTTTTGGTTGCCGGAGCACGAAACCCACAGCCCTCCGCCGCGTCTGGCCTCGCCGGCGGCTAAACGCCAGCGAGTTTGAGTCTGTTTGAACCCTGGGTGGGCCCAGGTTGACTCCCCTGCATCTATGACAAGTGGGCCCCCCTCTGTTAATTAACCCAGATTAATTTTAACTAAATTTAGTTAGTTTAAATAACTGCTGACACGCGGGACCCACTGGTCAGGTTGACCTGGCCGTCCCCATTGACCACTGACGTCACCCTGACGCACTGCTGACGCAATAACTAATTTCTGGATTTATTTTGATATAGAGAATTCTAGAAAATATCCAAAACTTCTAAAAATCATAGAAAATCAACCATAGCTCCAAATGCAAAGATTTATATATGAAAAATGATCAGAAAAATTCAATCTCTCCATCTGTAATGGTTTCATGCATGACAAAACAAGTTAACCTTGTTGTTTAAGCACAATAAGGTAATGCACTAATAAGGCCATGTTTAATGAGCTAACATTTGAATCTTTGATTCAGATGAGTTCATCCCCTTCTGTTTTAGCTTGCATTAGGCTAAGACACTTTCATCTTGCCATGTCATAGCATGCACCATATTGTTGCATATTGCCATGTGTTGATTATGTTCGGTGTGTCTTTCGTGGTAGGTTCTGCCTCCGAGGATAACCCAGAGTATCCGTCTGAAGGGGCAGTACCCTACTACCTCTACAACAGGCAAGAAACCCATTGATCATTCTGATACAAACCCATGTTCTCGCTTCTGCTCTTGTTTACTGCATTAAGACAACGCGATTCAAACTGCTGTGTGCTATGGTAGTTGAACCCTTATCCTCTGCATGACTTGTCATTGCCACAGTAACTAGATGAAACCCACTAGCATGTGTAGGAGTTGATTGAGCCATGTATGTGATTCCTACCTTGCTATGCCTGCTATGCTTAGAGTTGTGTCAGGTCTGGTTCATCTGGGTGATGGGCTAGAGTGATATGATTATGTCGGTAATGTGAGGGATGTGTTGAACATGTTTTGGTAAAGGTATCGATGAGAGGCCATGTAGGAGTACATGGTGGGTTGTTTCATTGAGACCGTCCATAAGAACTGAGATATGTATGCGTGATTTAAGATTCAGCTACTACCACACATTGGGCCCTGAAATATGACCCCGCTCGACTTACTGACCCCTCTCGCCCTTTGTCCAGGAGTTGCAACTAGTTTCTGGTGTTTTTAGGTTATGTGTTGGTGGCCGTGCGTAGCGCTGACCCTAGGGGGTGGGCTATGATGTGGTAGATACACTGTGGCCGGGTATGCCAGGCGCCCGTTTGGCGTCTCAGGACTCTGTACACATCGTTTGGGGCCGTTGAGGAAACCCTGGCCGGATTTCCTTGCGGATGGAACCTGAATAGGCGATAAACTTGGACTAGAGACTTGTGAGGTTAGTCAGGTCGTGGTCTACACCCACGTCGGTTTTCGCTTGAAGTCTGCTGAGCACATGTTGTGTGCAGACGCTAAGTGGTGGAAACATGTGTGACGAAGTACACCCCTGCAGGGTATAAAACTATTCGAATAGCCGCGTCCGCGGTAAAGGACTACTTGGTTGCCTATACAGTTCATAGACAAGTTAATGGTTACTACTAAAAGACTCAAGATAAGTGTGAGTACCGAGGATGGCCCTCTCATAGGATGACGAGAGAGGATCCCCGGTGGAGTATTGTGTTCGTGAGTAGTGGACTCGTGTGCGAAAACTATTTTACGAGTGGAGTTCCGTAGGATAGCTTAGCCAAGAGTCAAAGCTGGCTTGCTGCAATAACCCCACCACCTTCTTGAGAATGAGCATGTATAATAGGTTCTGTTGTAAGACTTGTTAAGTACCTTTGTACTCATGTTTTCTTAATTACTGTTTTCAGACAACAACACCGCCCCCTCCAATGGGTTCTACGTAGACCTTGACGTCGACGAGTGACTGGCCACCCAGGTGGTGATCCTGGCCATGGAGGGCCCTATGTAGATAGACAGGCTTCGAGAAGCCTTCTTTCTTTCTAGTGTCTGTACTCAGACTAGTTGCTTCCGCTTGTGCTTGTATGATTGTATGAATTGATTGTCGGGTCATGTGACCCCTATCTGTATGAACATGTTATGTATGGCTCTCTGGAGCCTTTAAATAAAGTACTTGAGTTGTAGAGTTTTGTTGCGATGCCATGTTGTATGTACTCATATCGGGCATATTGTGTGTATGATTGAAATGCTTGGTATGAGTGGGATCCGACAATCTAGTTGTTTATCATTGGCAGCCTTTCTTATGGGGAAATGTAGTCTAGTGTTCCTCGAGCCATAGTAGTCCACTACAGCCCGGTTCACCGGAGTCCTGCTAGCCCAGCACTACTGCTCAGGACACTTGACTGGCCGGCATGTGTTTCACGTCGTTCCTATGTCTGTCCCTTCGGGGAAATGTCACGCGGTGACATCCGGAGTCCTGCCTAGCCTGCTACAGCCTGGGTTTCCCTGGAGTCCTGTTAGCCCAGTGCTACAGCCTGGAATCACTCGCTAATGACCAACATGCTCGATGTGATTCATGTATTCCTGGCTCCATAGGTCTGTGCCACTTTGGGTTCACGACTAGCCATGTCGGCCCGAGTTCTCTGTCATATGGATGCTAGCGACACTATCATATACGTGAGCCAAAAGGCGCAAACGGTCCCGGGCCATGGTAAGGCGACACCCGTGGGATACCGTGCGTGAGGCCGCAAAGTGATATGATGGGTTACCGGCTAGATCGATGTGGCTTGGAATCGGGGTCCTGACACTCCAGTGGTTCCGTACTCGGGCAGGCGGCTCCCTTCCCAAAGGGGCAAGACGCCCGTGCCGGTGACCTCTGTCCATCCAGAGGCACCGGACAACCTGCTGGGAGCACTTCGCGGCGCTTCTATCGACGAAGAGCACCGCACTATTATGAGTGCGGTGATCAAGAAGGTTCAGTCCGCCAAGAGCGGACTGACTAAAGCCTGTGCCAGCCTTCTAACAGGCTTTGAGGTAAGTATTTAAAATATAGGAAAAATGTTACCGCATAGACAGTAGCCCCTGATGCTCTGTTTGGTGTTCACAAAGAAAAGCCGAATAGAGGATCAAATAATATCTGGAGGAGTCTAATATAAGTATGTCTATATGCGTATGCAGGCTTCACTGCTGACCTCTGCCGCACTGACTGCGGAGGTTGCCGTACTAAAGCAGGACCTCGAGGGGTCCGAGAAAGAGCTTGGCCTTGCTAAGAGGCAGCTCGAGGAGAACAAAGGTAAGTAATACCTAGTATATAGATATATATATATGTATATATATATGTGTGTGTGTGTGTATATATAAAAGATGCGATTGCAAAATGACAGAATCATCATGAATTTGCCAGGGGCCGCGACCGAAGTGGCAACCCTGAAGCAAGCGTTGTCCGAGGCCGAGAACAAAGCGGCCCAGGAGCGCACCGAGCAAGAAAAGCAAGAGGCACGGGTGGGCGAGGTGCAGCAAGAGCTCCAAGCTCTCGTGAAGAACCATGAGGCGTTGGATCTTGACTCGAAGATGCTAGAATCTGAGTGTAACACCCTTATGTAACTTGCCTTATTTGTATTCCCACTCTTGCCGTTTCCGGCACTAAGTAATGATATTTTCTCGTTGTCGGGTTTTCATCTTCTTGTGTTTTTGTCTTTGTCATGCATCTCATATCATGTCATCATGTGCATCGCATTTGCATACGTTTTCGTCTCATGCATCCGAGCATTTTCCCCATTGTCCGTTTTGCATTCGGGCGCTCCTACGTCCTCCGGTGTCCCTTTCTACCTCTTTTCGTGTGCGGGTGTTAAACATTTTCGGATTGGACCGAGACTTGTCATGCGGCCTTGGTTTACTACTGGTAGACTGCCTATCAAGTTTCGTGCCATTTGGACTTCGTTTGATACTCCAACAGTTAACCGAGGGACCGAAAAGGCCTCGTGTGTGTTGCAGCCCAACACCCCTTCAAAGTGGCCCAAAACCTCTCCCATCACCTAGGCCATTCGATCACGATCGCGTGGCCGTGAATCGCACATCATTTGGACTCTCCTAGCTCCTCCTACCTCTATAAATAGCCCCTCCTCCGAAATCCCAGATCTCCTTCCACCCTAACCCTAGAAAAATTCCTTTCTGCGCGGCCGGACACGTCCGCCGGCCGCAAGACACACCGCCACCACCACTCAGGACGTGCCACCTGTCACCACCGCACTCCTCCCATCGCCGGCCTGGGAAGCCCGCACCGGGCACCCGAGGCCCATCGCCCGCGCCCCACCGACTGGGAGAGCCTCGCCGCCCCACGCCTCTCTCCTCCACCACAGGACACCATGCCGACCGAAGCTTCCCCTCTTCAGCGAGCTCGCGCCACCGCGCCGGCCTCCGCCTCCAGCGCCGCCCGCCGTCCCGCTGCTCCGGTGGTGCCCCACGGCACCGCACCACCATCCTCTCTAGTCGGCCTCCTCCTCGGCGCCCTCGTCCTCTCCGACAGCCCCAAGTCCGACTCCGATGGCTACAGTACTCCGGCAACAAACCTTGATTGGCGTGCAAATCTGGATCTGGAGTTTGGATCCGGTTGACTTTTTCCCCCGAAACCCTAGTTCTATGCATACTTTGGCATACCATAACTTCATCATCGTGGCTCCGATTCGCACGTGTAGCATATCGAAATGTTCGTCTCGACGAGTACTCCATTTCATCTCATTAGATCATATTCATTTGAGCTCATCTTGTTGCCCAAAATTCTGTTGGAAGAGGGCTATGTGATGTTAGTTTCAGATCTGTTACAACATTTGCTCATTTGTCATTTTTGCCATGATTAATGTGTGCATGCTATGATCTTGATCTCTACATGTGTTTTGAAGTATGCCATGCCATCTTTACAGGGGTGTATCCCATATATTTTTGTGATCTCTGTGGTGACTAGAACAAGCATGCAAAGTAGCTTACTTAATGTTGCTGATTTCAGGGACTTAGAAATATTCCAAGTCTCTGCCCTGTCCTTATCTTTATGCCATATGTTCATGTTGATACCTAGTGATCTGTGCCTCTTTTGAGCATGATCAGCAAGGAGGTTTTGTAGATATTGTTGTGATCTATCCATCCATGTCTTTGTTTTCATTTATGGAGCACCCTAGCTTGACTCAATCGAGCTCTACTTTTGCTATAAAATGTTCCTGGCAGAATGTTTACATGTTAAGCATTTTTGTTGAGCTTGTTGTAGTTGACCCATGCATGCTATGTTGTTGTTCTTGCCATATCTACTTGCTGGGTGTATGCTTAGTTTGTCATGCAATGCCTCATGGTGAGTGCATCGAGCTCGTTAACATGCCTACTTAATATCTGTTTTGCCATGTTCCAGTTTTCTGCTAAGTCTGAATCTGTTAACGATAATTGCTATGTTCACATGGTTGCTATTGTATTTTATGCTTTGCATAGCTTCATACCATGCCTTGCTTTGCCATGATATGTTCCTGTAACATGTTGTTATCATGCTCTTAACATTGCTTCCTGATGTTAAATTCCTGACTTGTTATTTTCTCTAAGTCTGTAACCTGTAATCTTTTGCACTTTTGCCATGCTTGTTTGAACCTGCTATTGAGTTAATTAGCCATAGCTCAGTGTTCATCTTTTGGCAAGCATCTTGAGTGGATCCCTGCCATATATTTTGTTGCTATGTTAGAGTGTTGTAGCTTGTTGTTCTTGATGCATTTAGAAGGCTTCGTGCTGTTAATCGCAGATCGGTGCCATATTTGTTTTGCTTGCCATTTGCAATCCGTGCATCCGATTCCGGTGATCTTTATATCAATTTCGAACGAAATCAACTACTCTTTCCAGTGTCACTCTTGGTTTCCCAAGTGGAGTCCAGGTTCAATCATTCCTTTCCAAATCTTGCATATGCATTGCATATCACATCCCACATATCATGCCATGTTTTGCAGCATATTGTTTGTGCATTGCACGTGGTTGATTGTGTCTCCCTTTTGCTTGTGTTCTTGCTTGGGTAGAGCTAGGAGACGAGTACATGAACGAGGAGCCCGTTGAGTATGCTTACGAGGATCAAGCTAACGTCAACTCGAAGAACTTTGCAGGCAAGATGACCATACCCTTGAAATCACTTCTATCTTTGCTTGCTAGATGCTTGCTCTTTGCTATGCCTATGCTACGATACCTACCACTTGCTTATCATGCCTCCCATATTGCCATATCAAACCTCTAACCCACCTTGTCCTAGCAAACTTTTGTTTGGCTATGCTACCTCTTTGCCCAGCCCCCTCTTATAGCGTTGCTAGTTGCAGGTGAAGATTGGAGTTTGTTCCTTGTTTGGAACATGTTCATTTTTGGCATATCACAATATCTCTTATTTATTTAATGCACCTATATACTTGGTAAAGGGTGGAAGGCTCGGCCTTATGCCTGGTGTTTTGTTCCACTCTTGCCGCCCTAGTTTCCGTCATACCGGTGTTATGTTCCTTGATTTTGCGTTCCTTACGCGGTTGGGTGATAATGGGAACCCCTTGACAGTTCGCCTTGAATAAAACTCCTCTAGCAATGCCCAACATTGGTTTTACCATTTGCCACCTAGCCTTTTTCCCTTCGGTTTCATGGACTCAAGGGTCATCTTTATTTTACCCCCCCCCCCGGGCCAGTGCTTCTCTAAGCGTTGGTCCAGACTGAGGGATGTCCGGGGCTACCAGGGGCAACTCTGGGTTGGCCTACCTGATGTCTTGCTCATCCGGTGTGCCCTGAGAACGAGATATGTGCAGCTCATATCGGGATTTGTCGGCACATCTGGGTGGCTTTGCTGGTCTTGTTTTACCTTGCCGAAATGTGTTGTAACCGGGATTCCGAGTCTGATCGGGTCTTCCCGCTGGAAGGAATATCCTTCGTTGACCGTGAGAGCTTGTGATGGGCTAAGTTGGGATACCCCTGCAAGGATTTGAACTTCTGAAAGCCGTGCCCGCGGTTATGGCCAGATGGGAATTTGTTAATGTTCGGTTGTAGAGAACTTGACACTTGACTTAACTAAAATACATCAACCGCGTGTGTAGCCGTGATGGTCTATTTTTGGTGGAGTCCGGGAAGAGAACACGGTCTCGTGTTTTGTTTGAACGTAAGTTGTTCTAGGATCACTTCGTGATCATACATTTCTCGAACGTGCTTTGCCTTGTCTTCTCGCTCTCTTTTGCGTAAGTTAGCCACCATATATACTAGTCGTTTGCTGCAGCTCCACCTCATACCTTTTGCCTACCTATAAGCTTAAATAGTCTTGATCGTGAGGGTGTGAGATTGCTGAGTCCCCGTGACTCACGGATTCCTTCCAAAACCAGATGCAGGGACCGATGATGCCATTCTAGGAGATTCAACTGAGCTCAAGTGGGAGTTTGATGAGGACTCAGGATGATACTACGTTTCCTTTCCAGATGATCAGTAGTGGTGCCCAGTTGGGGCGATCGGGGACTATGTTGCATTTGGGGTTTATCTTTATTTTGGTTCCGTAGTCGGACTATGAGTGTATTTGGATGAATGTAATGATATTTATGTTGTTTGTGTGACGTGGCGAGTGTAAGCCAACTATGTATCTTTTTCCCTTATTCATTACATGGGTTGTTGTGAAGATTACCTCACTTGCGACATTGCTTTCAATGCGGTTATGCCTCTAAGTCGTGCTTCGACACGTGGGAGATATAGCCGCATCGAGGGTGTTACAAGTTGGTAATCAGAGCCTTCCCCGACCTTAGGAGCCCCCTGCTTGATCGAATCGCTGGCGCTGTTGAGTCTAGAATTTTTTTTGAGTCATTTAGGATTATATATATCAGAGAGTAGGATTCTTTTTCTCCTCAGTCCCTTCGTCGCTCTGGTGAGGCATCCTGACGTAGAGTTTTGACTCTTCTCTTCTCAAATTTCACTAAAAAAATTTAGGATCACGCGGGTATCTTGGAATCGTTCCGATGGTTTTGTGATGAGAACATTGTTCTTGGTGCCTCCTGACATTTAGGGGTTGTGGCAGTGTCCCGGGGAGTTGAGCTCCGAGGTGTTGTCGTCACAAATTTATCGTTGAGGTTCTGGAATACCTGAGTTTCGCCGACATTGAAAATGTCTTTTATGCCGTTGTTCGTGAGATAACCTCGATGCCACCCAGTACTGGGGCAGGAGTTCGGGAGTATTGCCATAACACGTATAATGGATGCTTTTCAAAGGTTGAGGTAAACGATTTCCGAAGGTTTCTTGGTTATGTGTTGAAGGATGGATACAGCTGGATGTAGGATTTGCTAGTTTTGGGTGAGATGTTATGCTTCGCCTGTATCCCCAACACCTGATTGCATAACCGGAAAGTTTCGAGGGTTTATAAGTGGGAATTCATGTAGCTCTAGTATTTCTTCTGCGAATATTTGGTTTGTGATTGGTAATCCTCACCAAGTATTTGTTCTTGTCCGTACCTTGTTGTTTTATTCTTCTGCCTCTATCTAAGTGGCTTCTCAATTTATGGAAGTGTGACCATTTCTATTGGAATGCACTCGTTCATTTTGTTCGGATCTCAAGACTATATGTTGCAATTTCAATCCTTTTGATTTAGCTTGAATATATGTCTGTCAAGATGCTAACGGATGTCACCCTCTTCAGGATGGCTCCTCCAACGCGTTTGAATCCGGATCCGCCACCACCACCTCCACCTCCGGAGGCACGACAAGCTGTGATGGCCGCTACCAATGCCAACACGCAGATGCTTATGAAACTGTTGCAAGAGCGCAACCAAGGAAATCAAGGCCATGGAAACAATCATAATCAGTTTGCTACACTCAACCAGTTTCTCGCAAACCAGCCAAAGACCTTTAGCAACTGTGTTGAGGCAACAGATGCTGATGATTGGCTCGTGGATATCTGCAAGCATTTTGAGTGCAGCAACGTCAGGCCTGAGGACTTTGTCAAGTTTGCCTCGTTCCAACTCAAAGACCAAGCTGCGGAGTGGTTTCAGCAATACAAACATTCCAGAGGAGGTTGTGTGATTACCTGGGATGAATTCCGTCAAGACTTCAAAGCTCACCACATTCCTCAGAGTGTTGTTGAGAGCAAGCATGAGGAGTTCCGCAACCTGAAGCAAGGCAGCTTGTCTGTTTACCAGTACAACATCATGTTTCAGAAGCTCGCCCGTTTTGCTAAGCAAGACGTCCCTGACAAGAAGAGCATGATTTACCAGTTCAGAGGTGGCCTCAGAGAAGATCTCCAACTAGCTCTTTTGTTGTTTGAGCCGAAGAAGTACGATGAGTTCTACAATATGGCACTGAAACAAGAGGCTGCTCAGCTCAAGTGCGAAGCTTCCAAGAAGCGAGTCAGGGATGCAACTCCTTCTTCCTCAACTCAAGTGGCAACTAAGCAGTAGAAGTATTGGTTGCCTCCTCCTCCTCCATTCCGTTAGTCTTATCACTAGAAGAGCAAAGGTGGCAATGGACCTTCCCACCCACCCAACCCAGGCTTTCAGAACAAGACTTCGTCACATGCTTCAAGATCAAGTGCTCCATATCACCGACCGCTTTCAGAGGTCACGTGCAACAAGTGCCAACAGAAGGGCCACTATGCCAACAAATGCTTCAATCAGAGGCTTCTCCCTCCTCCTCCTCCTCCTCCTCCTCCTCCTGTGAGATCTTCTAGCACTGCAGTGGTCAAGCACAATCCCAAGTTCGCAAAGGTCAACATGATGAATGCGCTCAGGCAGAGGACTCGTCAGATGTGATTATGGGTAACCTTCCTGTTAATGATATTCCTACAAGAGCTCTTTTTGATACTGGTGCATCTTTTTCATTCATATCGAAGCCTTTTTCATCCTCGCACGATTTGCATAGTGTCGATTTGCCTAAGCCGACAGCGGTTTCTTCTCCAGGTTTGTTCATGAACACCAAAATGATGGATCCGAATGTTTCTATCATGATGGGCGACTTCAAGTTTCTAGCTTGTCCAATGGTCCTTGGCAACTCGGATATTGATCTTATTCTCGGAATGGATTGGCTTTCTAAGCACAAGGCACAGCTTAATTGTGCTGCCAGACAAATTCAATTGACACATTCGTCTGAGGATGTAATCGTTTTTGCCGCTCGTGATTATACCATTCGACTATTTTCTCTCAATGAGAAGGGCGAGCTGGATGCCATCTCTCAGATTCTAGTCATTTGTGAATATCAAGATGTCTTTCCATAAGAGCTTCCAGGAATGCCTCCTCACCGGCAAGTTGAATTCGTCATCGATCTTGAGCCTGCCACGGAACCTGTTTGCAAACGCCCTTACAAGCTGGGACCGAAAGAATTGAAGGAATTGAAGACATAGCTCGATGTACAAGAGCATCTGGGTCTGATCAGACCGAGTTCATCTCCATGGGTTGTGGTGTTCTTTTCGTCAAGAAGAAGGATGGAACGGACCGACTTTGTGTCGACTACCGTCCATTGAACAAGAAGACCATAAAGAACAAGTACCCACTTCCCAACACCAATGAGCTTTTCGAACAACTCAAAGGTGCTAAAGTATTCTCCAAGCTTGACCTTCGCATGGGCTATCATCAGATTGGCATTCGTGAAGAAGATATCCCCAAGACAGCATTCAGAACAAGCTATGGTTCCTATGAATACACTATTGTGTCTTTCGGCCTTTTCAATGCTCCTCCGACGTTCTCTCGCATGATGAACTTCATCTTCAACCTTACACGAATGAGTTTGTCTTGGTATATCTTGATGATATTTTGGTCTTTTCCAAGAACAAGGAGGATCATGCCAAGCACTTGAGATTGGTGCTGGACAAACTCAGAGAACATCAGTTCTATGCGAAGTTTTCTAAGTGCGAGTTTTGGCTCGATGAGGTTCTCTACCTTGGCCATATAGTCTCCGGCAAAGGAATCACTGTTAAACCTGAGAAGGTGTCTGCAATTGTGAATTGGGAACCGCCTCAGAATGTGAAGCAACTCCGCAGCTTCCTTGGGCTCGCAAGCTATTGTCAAAGGTTCATTGAGAACTTCTCAAAGATCGCGAAGCCTCTTTCCAACCTCCTCCAGAAGCATGTGAAGTATGTCTGGACACCTGATTGTGACATCGCTTTCAACACCCTCAAAGAGAAGTTAGTCACAGCTCTAGTTCTGACTCCTCCTGATGAATCCAAACCGTTCGAGGTTTTCTGTGATGCTTCCCTTCAAGGTCTTGGTGCAGTGTTGATGCAAGAGAAGCAAGTTGTGGCCTATACCTCTCGCCAGCTGAAGCCCAACGAAAAGAACTAGCCCACTCATGACTTCGAGTTGGCGGCAGTTGTCCATGCTCTTTTAACTTGGAGACATCTCTTATTGGGAAGAAAAGTGGAAATGTTCACTGATCATAAGAGTCTCAGGTACATCTTCACTCAGCCCAACCTCAACCTCAGGCAGACTCGTTGGGTCGAAATGATTCAAGAGTATAATCCGATTATTGAATACACTCCAGGCAAGGCCAATGTCATTGCTGACGCTTTGAGCAGGAAGGCTTACTGCAACAGTTTGATTTTCAAGCCCTGCCAACCAGAGCTTTGTGAAGCTTTATGAAAATTCAATCTTCAAGTTGTTCCTCAAGGATTCGTTGCCAACCTCCAAGTCTCACCTACTTTGGAAGATCAGATTCGCAAGGCTCAACTTCTTGATGCTATGGTGAAGATTGGGATTGCCAAGAGTCAACCCAAGTACAAATGCTATCGTCTTGATGACAAAGATACTCCATTCTTCGAGGATCGCATTGTTGTTCCTAAGGGTGACCTTCATAAAGTCATTATGAATGAGGCTCACAATTCACTCCTCTCTATTCACCCTAGAAGTACAAAGATGTACCAGGACCTCATGCAGTCGTATTGGTGGACTCGAATGAAGCGCGAGATTGCTCAGTTCGTGAACGAATGTGATGTATGCAGAAGAGTGAAAGCAGAACACCAATGGCCAGCTGGTCTCCTCCAACCTCTTGCCATTCTAGAATGGAAGTTTGACCATATTGAGATGGACTTCGTGACTGGATTTCCCAAGTCCAAGCATGGCAATGATGCTATCTTCGTTGTCATCGACAAGCTCACCAAAGTGGCTCATTTTTCTTCCTATCAAAGAATCTATCACAGTAGCTCAGTTGGCAGAGCTATATACCTCCAGGATTGTCTCTTTGCACAGCATTCCGCAGCTGATATCTTCAGATCGTGGCAGCATCTTTACCTCCAAGTTCTGGGATTCTTTTCAGAAGGCCATGGGCACCAGCATTCACTTCAGCACAGTCTTTCATCCTCAAACTATTGGCCAAGTCGAGCGAGTAAATCAAATTCTTGAAGATATGCTCAGGGCTTGTGTCATTTCTTTCGGTATGAAGTGGGATGATTGTCTTCCATATGCCAAGTTTTCCTATAACAATAGCTTCCAAGTGAGTTCGGGCAAGGCCCCATTCGAGATTCTCTATGGCAGGAAGTGCCGTACTCCTCTTAACTGGTCAGAGACTGGTGAATGCCGACTTCTTGGCAATGACTTGATCACAGAGGCTGAAGAAATGTGCAAAGTCATTCATGATAATCTCAAAGCCGCGCAATCGTGCCAGAAGAGTTACTATGATAGCAAGCATCGTGAGTTGGCTTTCGAGATCGGAGACCATGTCTGCCTCCGCGTCTCTCCAATGAAAGGTACTCGTCGCTTTTGGTATCAAAGGGAAGCTTGCCCCTAGATATGTGGGTCCCTTCAAGATCATTGGCAAAAGAGCCGATCTCGCCTATCAACTTGAGCTTACCTCCAACTTTGCAAACGTGCACGACGTGTTTCACGTCTCTCAACTCCGCATGTGTTTCAAGACTCTTGACCGCACCGTCAACTTCGAAGACATTGATCTCCAGGAAGACATGTCTTATCGTGAGCACCCCGTTGCCATTCCTGAAGAAACTGAGCGCAAGACTCGCAACAAGTCTATCAAATTCCTCAAAGTCAAGTGGTCACATCATTCCGACCGTGAAGCCACCTGGGAACACGAGGATCACCTCTGTTCTGAGCACCCGAAGTTTTTCCAGTCCTAGATCTCGGGACGAGATCCTTTTGTAGTGGTGGAGTGTTGTAACACCCCGTATGTAACTTGCCTTATTTGTATTCCAACTCTTGCCGTTTCCGGCACCAAGTTATGATATTTTCTCGTTGTCGGGTTTTCGTGTTCGTGTGTTTTTGTCTTTGTCATGCATCTCATATCATGTCATCATGTGCATCGCATTTGCATACGTGTTCGTCTCATGCATCCGAGCATTGTTAGTTGTAGAATATTACTCTCGTCAGACTTGAACTTAACGAAAAAAGGAAAGGTTCATAGAATTTTCTTCCCCTTCCCATTTCCCCGAACTAAATCGCCCTAAGACCATTACCATTAATTTGTATTTTCCCATCAACTAGATAAAATTGATTAACCCTAGGATTAGGATCCTTTTTTCTTTTTTCCTCTATGTGTATTTTACATACCACAGTTCCCGTTGTCTGTTTTGCATTCCGGCGCTCCTATGTCCTCCAGTGTCCCTTTCTACCTCTTTTCGTGTGCGGGTGTTAAACATTTTCGGATTGGACCGAGACTTGTCATGCGGCCTTGGTTTACTACTGGTAGACCGCCTGTCAAGTTTCGTGCCATTTGGACTTCGTTTGATACTCCAACGGTTAACAGAGAGACCGAAAAGGCCTCGTGTGTGTTGCAGCCCAACACCCCTTCAAAGTGTCCCGAAACCCACCTAAACCTCTCCCATCACCTAGGTTGTTCGATCACGATCACGTGGCGCGAACTACACATCATTTGGACTCTCCTAGCTCCTCCTACCTCTATAAATAGCGCCTCCTCCGAAATCCCAGATCTCCTTCCACCCTAACCCTAGAAAAATTCCTTTCCGCGCGGCCGGACACGTCCGCTGGCCGCCGGACACACCGCCGCGACCACTCAGGACGTGCCACCTGTCGCCACCGCACTCCTCCCGCCGCCGGCCCGGGAAGCCCGCACCGGGCCCCAGAGGCCCATCGCCCGCGCCCCGCCACCTGGGAGAGCCGCGCTGCCCCGCGCCTCTCTCCTCCACCGTAGGCCACCGCGCCGGCCGGAGCTGCCCCTCACCGGCGAGCTCACGCCACCACGCCGGCCTTCGCGTCCAGCGCCGCCCGCCGTCCCGCTGCTCCGGCGCCGCCCCGCGCCACCGCACCTCGCCGTCCTGTCTTGTCGGCCTCCTACTCGGTGCCCTCGTCCTCTCCGGCGGCCCCAAGTCTGACTCCGGCGGCTACAGTACTCCGGCGATGAACCTCGATCGGCATGCAAATCTGGATCTGGAGTATGGATCTGGTTGACTTTTCCCCCCGAAACCCTAGTTTTATGCATACTTTGGCATGCCATAACTTCATCACCGTGGCTCCGATTCGCGCGTGTAGCATATCGAAATGTTCGTCTCCACGAGTACTCCATTTCATCTCATTGCATCATATTCATTTGAGCTCATCTTATTGATCGAAATGCTGTTGGAAGAGGGCTATGTGATGTTAGTTTCAAATATGTTACAGCATTTGCTCATTTGTCATTTTTGCCATGATTAATATGTGCATGCTATGATCTTGAGCTCTACATGTGTTTTGAAGTATGCCATGCATCTTTACAGGGGTGTATGCCATGTATTTTTGTGATCTCTGTGGTGACTAGCACAAGCATGCAAAGTAGCCTACTTAATGTTGCTGATTTCAGGGACTTAGAAATATTCCAAGTCTCTGCCCTGTCCTTATCTTTATGCCATATGTTCATGTTGATACCTAGTGATCCGTGCCTCTTTTGAGCGTGATCAGCAAGGAGGTTTTGTAGATATTGTTGTGCTCTATCCATCCATGTCTTTGTTTGCATTTATGGAGCACCCTAGCTTGACTCAATCGAGCCCTACTTTTGCTATAAAATGTTCCTGGCAAAATGTTTACATGTTAAGCATTCTTGCCGAGCTTGTTGTAGTTGATCCATGCGTGCTATGTTGTTGTTCTTGCCATGTCTAGCTTCTATGCCATGTCTACTTGCTAGGTGTATGCTTAGTGTAAGTGCATCTAGTGCCACCCCTAGTTGGTTTTGGAGTATTGACGACAAACCTAGTTGAGGGACTAATGTGTTTGTGAGAATTCCAGGATAACACAGGTATAAGTCCCTCATTGATTCAGTTTTCCTACCAGAGATGACCCCTAAAAATGTATGAAGACATTGATGTTAAAGGTGGTATATGAAGATATTCACATTGAAGACTATGACAAGAGAAGACATCGCATGAAGCCTATGGAGCAGGAAGACTTAGATCTTTCGTAGTTCTTTTTCTTCTTTGTTGAGTCATAGGAACCACCGTACTGATAAGTGGGGTCCAAGAGAATCAGTCAGAATGACTGAAGTGATGCTTAATCAAAACCTATGTCTTCGAGTGAAGACTATGAGAGCGAATCTTGTCCAGAGTCGGACAAGTCAGCTTTGCTTGTAGCCCAAGTAAAGTTGTCGTGTGAGTTTGAAATCTGACCGTTGGAACACGTGTCAGTTCCTTAGTGACCCAGGGTCATTTCGGACAAATTAGGTCGGGTTGCCTAGTGGCTATAAATAGCCCACCCCCTACAACCATAAACGGTTGGCTGCTCAGAGTTAGAGTACGGCTTTTGTCGTTTGAGAGCAACCCACCTCGAAGCCTTTGACAGAGAATTCCTTGCGAGGACAAAGCCCTAACCACCCAGAGCCTAAGAGTGTTAGGCATCACTTAAGTCTTCTTGTCTATGTGATCTAAAGACTTATTACACCTGAGGACTGTGAATCCTCCAACCGGTTAGGCGTCGCATTCTGAGCGTCCGAGAGACATTGTGGATCGCCGATGAACGAAGTCTGTGAAGGTTTGGGAGTCTACCTTGAAGACTTACCAGAGTGATTGGGTGAGGTCTGTGTGACCTTAGCTCAAGGGGAATACAGTGAGGACTGGGTGTCCTGAGCTGCGTGTTCAGGACTGGGTGTCCGGGACTGTGTGTCCTCAGGTTTAAATACCTAGCCGCCCTAACCAGACGCACAGTTGTCACAGCAACTGGAACTAGTCCAACAAATCATTGTCTTCAACGAGTCACTGGTTTCATCCTTCCCTTCCCTTTACTTACTGTTGGTCCGTGTGAAGTCATTGTATGATTGCACTATCTTTTGTCTTCACTGAGTGACTGGGTGTTCTGTTTGGCTTCATAATATCTTCCTACCCGATCCTTACTACCTAGCTGCTGTTAGTCATTGTGCTTTCACTTCATTGAATACTTGACTATGGTTTGCCTAGTGTAGTCTACCTTACGCTGCATGGTAATAGGTTTATTTCTATCGTTTGTCTTCGAAACTTCCACGTTTTGAAGACTTTCATAAAAATCGCCTATTCACCCCCCTCTAGTCGATATAACGCACTTTCAATTGGTATCAGAGCAAGGTACTGCCTTGTTCTGTGTGATTTGGTTTAACCACCTGGAGTTTTAGCTATGTGGACTGCAGGGATAATTAAAGTCTCCGCTGCGTGCCCCGTCTTCGATGGAACTGAATATCCCTACTGGAAGAATAAGATGCGCATGCATCTTGAAGCCATTGACGTCGACTTATGGTATGTCGTCAAGAACGGCGTTCCCAAGGTTGGAGAAGGTGTCACTACTGCTGATGTCAAGAAGTTCATTCAACTGGACTCTACTGCCAAGAATATCATCTGTGGTCATCTGACCAAAGGACAGTATGGTCGTGTGAGTGCTTTGGAAACATCTAAGCTAGTCTGGGACTGGCTCTCCAAGGTCAACGAAGGTGTCTCAACCCAGAGATATCAGAGAATCAGTGTCCTTCGCAACCTCTTCAACCGCTTCAAGCGAAATGACAATGAGAATGTCCAGCTCATGTTTAATCGACTCACTGACATCACAAATGAGCTTCAAGCCCTCGGCGCTACTGAGATCACCAAGCATGAAGTCATCAAGACACTACTGAGATCACTTGACAGTTCGTTTGACACCCTAGCCCTGATGATTCAAGAACGTCCTGATTTCAAGACACTCAATCCGTCTGACATACTTGAGAGGCTCAACACACATGAGTTTTAGCTTTCTGAGAAAAGAGATATCTACGGTCCAAACTATGGGCGAACTCGTGCCTTGAAGGCAAAAGCTGTCTCCTCATCTGAAGAAGAATCTGACAGCAGTTCTGATGACCCTGAAGACATTGGAAAGGAACTTGCTATGCTTGTGAAGATGTTCCAAAAATTCACCAAGAAGAAAGGCTTCAGGAAGTCTTCACGGTCAAGCTCAAGGAATGATGAAGCTTCTACTCATGACTACAAGAAGAAAACATGCCACAAGTGCAAGAAAACTGGTCACTTCATCTCTAAGTGTCCGCAGTGGGACAATGAGAAGAAAAAGAAGAAGAAGAGAAAGGAATATGACTCTGACAACAACAAGAAGAAGAAATACTCAAAGTCTTCTTCCAAGTCTTCCTCAAAGTCTTCATCACACAAGAAGAGCTCATCTGGCAAGGCACATGCAATTGTTGGCAAGGAAATGGATTCAGAGGAGGAGTCCGCTTCTGAGGAGGCGGAGGTGGAGTCCGAGGAGGAGTCCGATTCTGGCGTTGCAAGTCTGGCTACAATGTACGTTGCCAAGTCCATCTTCAACACTAAAGACAATGACTTCATCACCGACACCGAAGCAAATGACAAGGACTACTCCGTTCCTACCTACTGCTTCATGGCACGCGGTGCCAAGGTAAACACACGCACTACTCACTATCAAACATCTAGTGAAGATGACTCTGATTGTGGTTCAAGACCCAGCTACAAAACACTTGCTAAAATTGCAACTGAACAACAGAAAGCTATGGAACATATTCAAAAACTGTTAGACAAAAGCGATGATCTGTTAGGTGCTGAAATGATTCGATCTGAGTCCTTAATTGAAGACATAAAAAATCTTCACGTTAAGTATGAGGAACTTGAAAGTCGCCATGAAATGCTCTCAACAACTCATGAAAAGCTCTCCTATGATTATCTTCAAAGGAAGCAAGATCTTGAGAAATTGAGAGCTGCTCATGAAGATCTTCAAAAGGAAAATGAGTCACTTCGTACCGAACAGATTAGTTCCGCTTAGGAAGGATTTGAACCACCATGTCTTAAATGCATTGAGCGTGATAATGCTACTTCTGTTGCTGAATGTTCTACTGCCGCTACTGTTGCAATATCCTCAACTGTTGATGTGGTAACTAACCCCTCTGCTGAGGATACCACTGCTATTGCTGATGAGAATGCTAGGTTGAAGACATTGCTTAAAACAGGGATGTACAAAAGTCTTAAAGGGCATCCGACACTATGTGATGTCCTCAAAAGGCAGATTCTGAACCGAAACCCGAGGAAAGAGGGTGTTGGGTTCATAAGGAAAATGAATGCTGATGGCTCTTACTGGAAACCTGAGCAGTACCCCAAAACCACATGGGTTGCTGCAACGGAACCTTCAGCAGATCCATCCAATCTATTTGGCTTCACTTGTGCTAACCCCATTGTCATTGATGAATCCTTTGATGCAAACTATAAAATGTTTAAAAATCAGAATAGTGAAGTGTTTGCCAGGTATATTGGTACTAACTGCAGGAATGGGCCGCCTATGAAGAAGATCTGGGTGCCGAAAAAGTGTTTGGAAAATCTTCCTATGAATGTCATCATGACACCACAGGTGAAGAAGACAAACCTCAGACCACAGGCTTCATACGGTCCAAAGGCTTCATACAGACAGAGGACTCACCTGAGTCACACTAACGTAAATGTTTTGCAGGGAAACCATACTCAGGCCTATGAATATGAGCGCGGTTCATCGAACCGCCATGTTCATAAGACCAAGAACTATTCTGCTTATTCTTATGAGTACTATTGTCCGCCTGCTAGACTTTTTGCTAGGGCTCCAAAGCCAAAGTTCTCAGAGCTGCACTTAGACTTATTGCTTCTAAGCCACCCTTGAAGATGTGGGTGGCTAAGAAAGCTTAACTCTCTTTTGCAGGGAAAGGTCTCCAGCAGAAAACCAAAATCGTCTGACGCTATTCCTGGGGACCTTAAACATCTTGTAGGGCGCAAGATCAAATGCCCGAATGGTCTTACTATGTACTTCGTTCCTGAATCACTTGCTACTCTCCCTATCAGTCCTAATCTGGATCTAAGCTTTCATAACCCACTGGTTCGTCAAATGTTTTTGCTTCACAATTCTCTTCGTGAAGCCTATCCCCTAACTGCACTATAGGGTACGACACCAGCGTCTTCAGAATGGATTATTGATAGTGGGTGTACCAATCACATGACTGGCAAAAGAAGCCTTCTTATGGACTCAACCTTACGTCCATCCGACAAGAGTCACATCACATTTGCTGACACTGGTAAAAGTAAGGTATTGGGTCTAGGTAGAGTTGCAATCTCAAAGGATCAACACATGGATAAAGTCATGCTTGTTGAATCCCTTGGCTTCAACTTAATGTCTGTCTCAATGCTTTGCGATTTGAACATGATCGTAATATTTGGAAAATATCGTTGCCTTGTTCTAATGGAATCTGACAAGTCTCTAGTGTTTGAAGGGTATCGGAAAGATGATTTGTACGTGGTAGATTTCTCAGCAGGACCTCAGCTTTCCGTATGTCTTCTAGCAAAAGCTTCAGAATGCTGGCTCTGGCATCGGAGGCTAGGGCATGCTGGCATGAGGAACCTCCACACCCTTGCAAAGAAGAAGCATGTCATAGGCATCGAGGGCGTCAAGTTCAAGAAAGATCACTTATGTGGTGCCTGTGAAGCAGGAAAGATGACGAGGGCCAAACATCCCTCGAAGACAATCATGACTACTACTCAACCCTTCGAACTGCTCCACATGGATCTTTTCGGTTTCCACTCATTACTCAACTCTTACTACTACTGCTTGTCTCTATGGCTTTGTCATTGTTGATGATTATTCTAGATATACTTGGGTGCACATAATCCTCTACAAGACTGAAGTGCAGGATGTCTTCAGACGCTTCGCCAATCGAGCAATGAACAATTATGGCGCCAAGATAAAGCACATCAGAAGTGACAATGGCACTGAATTCAAGAACACTGGCCTTGATACATATCTTGATACTTTGGGCATCACACATGAATTCTCAGCCCCGTACACGCCACAGCAGAATGGCGTCGTCGAACGCAAGAACAGAACACTCATTGAGATGGCCCGAACGATGCTTGATGAATACAAGACTCCAAGAAAATTCTGGCCTGAAGCCATTGATACTGCATGCCATACAATCAATCGTGTTTATCTTCACAAGCTTCTGAACAAGACATCTTATGAGCTCCTTACTGGCAAGAAGCCAAATGTCAGTTACTTCAGAGTATTTGGCGCCAGGTGCTGGATCAAGGATCCACATCACACTTCAAAATTTGCACCAAAAGCACATGAGGGTTTTATGCTTGGATATGGAAAGGATTCGCACTCCTACAGAGTCTTCAATCTCTTTCATTATAAAGTGGTTGAAACAGTGGATGTGCGGTTCGATGAGACTAACGGTTCACAAAGAGAGCACCTGCCAAATGTGCTAGATGAAGTTCCATCCAGTGAATCAATCAAACTAATGGGAACTGGAGAAATCATACCCTCTGAAGCTCAACCTGAAGAGGAACTTATCATATCCGCACCTGATCAACCTGAAGACAATGCTCAGCCTGAAGACAATCCTTCTAACAATGACAATGATCAGCAAGAGCAAAATCTTCGCCCTGTACATCCTCGTGTTGCCAATGAAGTGCAGATTGAGAGAATAATTGATAGCATCAATGCACCCGGTCCGCTCACTCGTTCAAGGGCAACTCAGCTAGCAAATTTCTGTGGGCACTTCGCATTCGTCTCAATAACAGAACCCAAGAAAGTTGAAGAAGCCTTCATGGAACCTGAATGGATTCAAGCTATGCAAGAAGAGCTTCAACAGTTTGAGCTGAATAATGTATGGGAACTGGTTAAGCGTCCTGACCCTCGGAAGCACAATATAATAGGCACCAAATGGATATACCGCAACAAGCAAGATGAGCATGGTCAAGTTGTCAGAAACAAAGCTCGTCTCGTTGCTCAAGGATATACTCAAGTGGAAGGGATTGACTTCGATGAAACATTTGCTCCTGTGGCTCGACTTGAAGCCATACGCATACTGCTGGCCTATGCAAATCATCATAACATACTTCTATATCAAATGGATGTGAAGAGCGCTTTTCTCAATGGCAAGATTGAAGAAGAAGTGTATGTTGCACAACCGCCTGGCTTTGAAGATCCAAAACATCCTGACATGGTATACAAGCTCAACAAGGCACTGTATGGCCTCAAACAAGCCCCTCGGGCTTGGTATGACACACTCAAATACTTCCTGAAGAGCAAAGGCTTCATACCTGGTTCCCTCGACCCCACTCTCTTCACGAAGACATATGATGGTGAACTGTTTGTGTGCCAAATATATGTGGATGACATTATCTTCGGCTGCACCAATCAGAAGTACAGTGAAGAGTTTGGATATATGATGCAAGAGCAATATCAGATGTCCATGATGGGTGAGCTGAAGTTCTTCCTCGGTCTTCAAATACGACAGCAACGCAACGGCATCTTCATATCTCAAGAGAAGTATCTCAAAGATTGCCTGAAGAAGTTCGGTATGCAAGACTGCAAAGGCTTCACGACGCCAATGCCAGCCAAACATCATCTGGGTCCCGACGACAATGGTAAAGAGTTCGATCAAAAGGTATACCGCTCCATGATTGGTTCTTTACTTTATCTATGTGCATCTAGGCCAGATATTATGCTTAGTGTTTGCATGTGTGCTCGATTCCAAGCGGCACCAAAGGAGTCGCATCACTTAGCTGTGAAGCAAATTCTTTGATATTTGGCTCACACCCCAACTCTAGGATTATGGTATCCAAAGGGCTCAGAGTTTGATCTGGTTGGATTCTCGGATGCTGATTATGCTGGTGACAAGGTGGATCGCAAGTCTACATCAGGCACATGTCATTTTCTGGGACGATCACTTGTATGTTGGTCTTCAAAGAAGCAGAACTGTGTATCTCTCTCCACTGCTGAATCTGAATACATTGCTGCTGGATCTTGCTGCGCTCAGCTTCTGTGGATGAAGCAAACACTCAAGGACTATGGCATTCATCTGAAGCAAGTGCCACTCTACTGCGACAACGAAAGCGCCATCAAGATTGCCAACAACCCAGTTCAGCACTCGAAGACAAAGCACATTGAAATTCGTCATCACTTTCTCAGAGATCATGTTGTGAAGGAAGATATTGATATCATACACGTCAACACTGAAGAGCAATTGGCAGATATCTTCACCAAGCCCTTGGATGAGAAGAGATTTTGCAAGTTACGGTGTGAGCTAAATATCTTGGAATCCTCAAATGTCCTGTGATCAGGCACACATCCTAACACTTATGCATATTGATGACTTAGATGTGCAACACACGAAGTAAAGTATATCTTCAATCAATGAAGACATACATTCTAAGTGTGAATACATTAATGTGGAATTTGACTTTGGAGCGCCACGATAATTGTGCACCGTGTCTGGGTATAATACTTCCTATACGGTGGGTAACGCCACCACCAAATGTTCTGTTTGAAGTGTTTCACTCATGGCGTTACATTTGCTATGTCTTCACATTTGGTTTGGCTTCAATCTCAACATGTCTTCATAATTATCTTCACTATGTTGAATATATATATATACTAGTGTTCTGTCCTCTACAGCATTCACTTATAGTTATGTCTTCTTGTTGAATCTTTTGAACTAAGTGAATGTGATCGGACCCTAACCTTTCTATGCTTTCTATCTCAAACTCTATCTCTCCAAATCATATGCATTCTGTTGAAACTGTTGAATGTCTTCTCTGCGTCCTTGTCAGCAGAAGATACAGAGACAAACTTTAAGTCCGTTTTCAATGCTCATTCCTTCACCTGAAACCCAGAGAAGTGGGAATGACCACCCGACAATCCAGGCGTGCGTGGGACATGGAACAACCCCCGATATGTTGCATGATGGCCACGTGTTCCTCAGATGTGAAATGCCAGGGGCACCTGTGTAATAACACTGAGCCGCCCCTGTCCCTATAAATACACACCTCACCACAGTCATTATCTCTTCTTCCACTCTTGCATGAACCCTAGCGCCACCGCTAGCCCTCGACGATGCCGGCGACGAAGCGCTTCGCTGCCGCAACCTCTCCGACGCCATCTTCACGCCGACCGCGGACATCGTCCTCTCCGCCGTTGCCATAGGTGTCCTCCGTCGCCAAGTTAGGGCACGGATGATCGAACTGCTCGGCCTCCTCTTCCACTCCGTCTAGCAGTTCTACGTGTGGTAAATAAAATGTCCTTTTTACAGCCCCTTTGATCCTATAGATCCATCACTTTCTACCGCATGTTGGATCCACTTCAAACTTCATCTCATAATATGCCTAGTATATTCACTTATGCTTCACAAAGTAGTTAGATTCCTCACTTGTACTGATCCGTGGATTCGTACAAATCTGGAACCAACTCCTTATCTGTGAGTGAAAGTCTTCGCACGATGAGGTCAATGTCTTCTAAACTGATTTATCTTCAAAATCTTCTGAGAATGAATATGACCTCTTCCCCTTCCCTCCCACCTTAATGCTGTCACAGCTACATGTCCGTGGGAGAATCCCTTGATTCTCATAGTCTGCATTCATTTGCAGAATTCTTACAGTATCACATAAATTCTCCCGAAGCCAGTTCCTGTTTGTCCAGCAAGCGAAAGCCTTTGAAGCCCTTGAACGTATTGAAGCCATTCAGTTTAAAGTTCATGGCTTCAGAGAAATCAGCAAGGAAGGGTGGCAGAAAGCGTCGAGGAGAAACATTAAGAGATCTGCCCGATGACCTCTCAGAGCTGTACAAGACTGATCCTGAAGAGGATTACAATCAGCGCAAGACACGAATCCAATGGATTCGACGCTATTGGGCAGAACAGTGGTTCAAGTACAGATTTGTGACAACGGAATATGCTGAAAAGAATGCCATCAAGCGACCATGGGGAGACATCCTCTACAAAAATCTTCAACCCAGGACCAGAGATGAAGCCATTGAACAAGGCTTCTATCCCTGCATGGTCCGTGGACCTCAGCCTGTGCATGCCGACCCATCGTAACTGCTATGGTGTCATGACGACAATCTGTTCAAGCGCAACTTCCAGTTTGCCTAGAACTCAGCGAAGCAGAACAAGAAGTCTTTGGGATTAGACTTCAACCCTGGTCCCTCTGCTCCCCGTGCTGATGGAACCTGCGAAGTAGAACCCAATCTTGTTGGGCCCTTCTACAACTTGGAAGGTCTCATCACTCATATTGTGGTTCAAGGGACAACCATGAATGAGCCTGCAGATGACGCTGAATCAGATGAAGCGCCTGCAGCACCGAAGCCAAAGAAGTTGAAGCAACCTAAAGCTTCAAGGCCTGCCTCTGCACCAAAAATCTCACGAGCGAAGCCACTGGCTACTGCACCTCCTGAAGACAGTGTGCAGTCTAAAGATTTATCACGCATCTCCAAGCCCCAGAAAGTCAAGATGCCTCTGCCACACACCGGCCAAGAACTGACTGCTGCTGCCATTCTGCGAAACGATGCCATTGATCTGTCCAGTGATGAAGATCTTGCAGATGACGCTCTTGAGCAACTCATCAAGAGCAAAGAAGAAGCAGAAGTATTCAATGATCTGCCTCTCTTTGACGTGACAATCATACAGAACTTCATTGATGAGTGGTTTAACACGCCCAACATCAGCTTCGAAGATCTGCAACTACCCATTGGCCTCAGTGTCACCTTCCATGGCGCTATTGCTTCAGAATTAGCTATCGCCCAGTGCATTGTTGAACTGAAGCAAAAGATTGACTATGAAAAAGCTCAGTTCAAGAAGCTTATGGCCAAGCTCAGCGTGCAAGAGGTAAAGAACTTCAAGATTATGCTGCACGAGCTCAAAGAAGCCTTTCTCAAGAAACATGCAGAAGCTCAAGGTTCTCGTGAGCGCATGAAGGTCCTGGCTAACAAAAGTGTGCAAGCCTACAATGAGGCTGAGAAGCACAAGGCCCTTGGGCGTTCGGGCATTGATCCCAGGATGGCTGCCAAGCAGAAGAAGAAGCCCACTGTGGCCGAACCCAACGCACCAAGGCAGGAAGCAGATCCCATTATCTTCCCAACTAGCATGACTGGCCCGAAGCCAAAGGCCAGGTCAACTGCTTCAGAACTGAAGAAGATGAGGACTGCTGAGGCTGAAGCCAGAAAGAGGAAACATCCTGAAGCCTCTGCTACTGCCCCCTCCAAGAAGAAGCGGAAGACCAAGAAGGAACGGGCTGCTCCCACAGAGCCCTTGATTGTTGAACCCATCTCCATGGTTCGCCCTGACGCTGAACCTCAAGAGCGCCAACTGACTGTCCATGAGCCTGCTTTCACAGGGGCTCATGAAGCTGAAGACTTTCCAGCATCTGATCCCATCGCTGCTGAAGACATTGGTCACCATGACCATGTTGAAGATGATGCAGTTCTTCCTCAGCTCGAGCACCAACAGGTATCATCGCTTGTGCTCACGCACAGCGAGCTCATCAGCATTGGTCGTCCTCTGACGCTAATTGCTCAGGATGCATCATGGGATGATCACCCACAAGCACAAGAGGAAGAAGACTTTGAGGCCCAGCCAACTCCAACTCCACAGGCGTCGCCAGCGTTACGCAGGCTTCGCAAAGGACCAAGGCCTCCAGTCTCTGAGTCTGAAGCTAAAGCCGCTGAAGACATTCTGGCTGCATCAGCTGATGAAGAAGAAATCCCAAGCGCTGCTACACCACCGTCTCACGAAGAAGCTGTTCTCGAGGAGAACATGACTGTGACCGACCCTCCAGCTCATCAAGTGGAGGTTGAGAATTTTGAGGCTGCCATCGACGCCGCTGATGCTGTCATGACTGAAGCCAATGTGGAGCCTACACCAACAAAATCACCATAAGTCAGCAAAGCCAATGACACTACTGCTTCTGTTCCTACGCCTGCTGCTGGTCCTCAGTTTGACTATCATGTTGAGCACAGACCTCAGGTGCAGAAGACAATCCCAAGATTTCCCAGATTTCCAGGTCCTGCATCAGCACCCGGATCCTTCAATGTCAACGGCTTCAAAGCAGACAACACTTTCTTCAATATCTCCAAGAACCCCTACTCAAGGGAAAGAATATCTTCTGATAGGTTATGGAGCTATCCGCAGTGAAGTTATTACTCCTGCATTCTGTACAATCAAGGTCGCATCTTCCCACATAAGCGTCTTGACATTGAAGCAATAGCTGGTCTGCCCTGTCTGGAAGAAGCTCTGGATTGCTTCAAAGAGGTTGGATTGCTGCCGTTTGTCACCGACCAAGAGCACTGGAATGAAGAGTTGCTGCTCCAATTCTATGCCACACTTCACATCCGTGGGTACAACAGAGATCCGAAGACTTGGGTCCTGGAGTGGATGACAGGAAATGTTCATCACGAAGCCAAAGCCTTTGATATCATTGAGCTCACTGGTCTGCCCACTCCTGGCGATCTCTACGAACATGGCTGTCAGCTTCACAGTGAAGCTGTGGAGAGCATCTTTCAGAAGCCTGAACCTAACATGAGTCAGATGCTCAGTATGATGAAGCCATTGCCCCAAGATGCTGCATATCCCAAGGAGTTCTTCGTTGAAGACCTTGAGTATCTGCCAAGGACTATTTATCACATCATAAGGCGAACTCTCTGGCCCATCAAAGGACATTCTCCACATGCCAAGCTGGAAGGTGCAATGAAGACTTTGGTCTTCTATATTCTTCATGGCAAATGCTTCAATGCACAGGACTTCTTCATCCGCCAACTTGCTGCATCAGGCTCTGATCTTTTTGGCTTGAAGTTCTACGCTCCATGGATAATGCGGCTGATTAAACTTCACTCCGCTATCTCATATCAGCCATCTGCTCGCAATCATCGGATCTTTCTGCCTGATGTGGATATGTCTGTTGAAGCCATTTATCCTGAGCCTGCCAAGGAACCTCTAAGTCTTCAGAATGCGGAGCATCAAAGTTTTTCTCAGAACATTGAAGGAGTTGAAGCTGTCACTCGTGTGTATCCTTTGGCTGGAACTACACGTGCACCACATCCTGCCCTTACTGAAGCCACCGATAGCACAATTGCCCAACGACCTAAGAAGCGCACTCGTGTTCTCAATGACCGAGAGCTTCTGGTGGCTCTTCATCAGAAACAGGATAGGCATCATGACTGGCTGAAGCGCCAAATGCAAAGCCTCTTGGTGGATGTCAACCGTATTCGCAATCTTGCCACCAAGAATGCCTTTGTTGCACATGAAACCTCTCGACGCACATGGAAAGGGCTGACGCTTATGTGCTCTGAAGATGATCTTCAAGAGGATGGCTTCTCTGAACGCTTCAAGTTTGACTCCACACCTCCTCGAAGGGCAGTGCTGCGACGAACTCCATCTCTTGAAGACTCTGAGTTCTCTTCCTCTGCTGCAACTGTGAATGCCAGAGTGATCGAGGATGAAGACGATGCTACTTCACCGCCACCTACTTCAGCATGCTTCGACACTGCTCCAAGTTCTTCTGCACCGCCGAACACCACCGAAGACCCTGCTGCTTCACCTACTCTTCATGGGAACGAGTAGATGCTCTATGTCTTCAAACCTTTTTGGTCCTTACTGACAAAAGGGGGAGAAGCATATGAGTTTGATAGTCTTCAAGCGGGTCCATATGGGCGGTTGCTTTATATTTTGCTTCGTGTTTACAACTCTCGTTTTGATACATTTGGTTCTTTGAGTTGTAACACTTAAACTCGATGGTCGTCTGCTACTTATTTGCTACTTCGATGCGATAATTCCGCATGTGCGACGATAAATTCCGCACTTAGATCATTTTGCAGACGTCCATTTTCCATTATGCATGTCATTATCTTCACATACCTTCTCATGCATAATGAATTGTCATCATAAGTTGAAGAGGATCTCCACGAGTACAACCTGCCATGTGCATTTGCATTCCAAAAGCAAATTACTTATATGCACATCTTCAGGGGGAGCCCTTGCAACTAATGAAGACAATTCCTTTACAATTTCACATATTATATTTCCCGTTGAAAACTTCAACTAGTTTGTCATCAATCACCAAAAAGGGGGAGATTGTAAGTGCATCTAGTGCCACCCCTAGTTGGTTTTGGAGTATTGACGACAAACCTAGTTGAGGGACTAATGTGTTTGTGAGAATTGCAGGATAACACAGGTAGAAGTCCCTCATTGATTCGGTTTTCCTACCAGAGATGACCCCTAAAAATGTATGAAGACATTGATGTCAAAGGTGGTATATGAAGATATTCACATTGAAGACTATGACAAGAGAAGACATCGCATGAAGCCTATGGAGCTCGAAGACTTAGATCTTTCGTAGTTCTTTTTCTTCTTTGTTGAGTCATAGGAACCACCGTACTGTTAAGTGGGGTCCAAGAGAACCAGTCAGAATGACTGAAGTGATGCTTAACCAAAACCTATGTCTTCGAGTGAAGACTATGAGAGCGAATCTTGTCCAGAGTCGGACAAGTCAGCTTTGCTTGTAGCCCAAGTAAAGTTGCCGTGTGAGTTTGAAATCTGACCATTGGAACACGTGTCAGTTCCTTAGTGACCCAGGGTCATTTCGGACAAATCAGGTCGGGTTGCCTAGTGGCTATAAATAGCCCACCCCCTACAACCATAAACGGTTGGCTGCTCAGAGTTAGAGTACGGCTTTTGTCGTTTGAGAGCAACCCACCTCGAAGCCTTTGAGAGAGAATTCCTTGCGAGGATAAAGCCCTAACCACCCAGAGCCTAAGAGTGTTAGGCATCACTTAAGTCTTCTTGTCTGTGTGATCTGAAGACTTATTACACTTGAGGACTGTGAATCCTCCAGCCGGTTAGGCGTCGCGTTCTGAGCATCCAAGAGACATTGTGGATCGCCGGTGAACAAAGTCTGTGAAGGTTTGGGAGTCTACCTTGAAGACTTACCAGAGTGATTGGGCGAGGTCTGTGTGACCTTAGCTCAAGGGGAATACGGTGAGGATTGGGTGTCCTGAGCTGCGTGTTCAGGACTGGGTGTTTGGGACTGTGTGTCCTCAGGTTTAAATACCTAGCCGCCCTAACCAGACGTACAGTTGTCACAGCAACTGGAACTGGTCCAACAAATCATTGTCTTCAACGAGTCACTGGTTTCATCCTTCCCTTCCCTTTACTTACTGTTGGTCCATGTGAAGTCATTGTATGATTGCACTATCTTTTGTCTTCACTGAGTGACTGGGTGTTCTGTTTGGCTTCATAATATCTTCCTACCTGATCCTTACTACCTAGCTGCTGTTAGTCATTGTGCTTTCACTTCATTGAATACTTGACTATGGTTTGCCTAGTGTAGTCTACCTTCCGCCGCATGGTAATAGGTTTATTTCTATCGTTTGTCTTCGAAACTTCCATGTTTTGAAGACTTTCATAAAAATCGCCTATTCACCCCCCCTCTAGTCGATATAACGCACTTTCACTTAGTTTGTCATGCAATGCCTCGTGGTGAGTGCATCGAGCTCGTTAACATGCCTACTTAATATCTGTTATTCCATGTTCCAGTTTTCTGCCAAGTCTGAATATGTTAACAATAATTGCTATGTTCACATGGTTGCTATTGTATTTTATGATCCCTTTTGGCTTATGGTCAGTAAGGGACTTTTGTTGTATGCTTTGAGTAGCTTCATACCATGCGTTGCTTTTTCCATGATATGTTCATGTAACATGTTGTTATTGTGCTCTTAACATTGCTTCCTGATGTTAAGTTCCGGACTTGTTGTTATTTTCTCTAAGTCTGTAACCTGTAATCTTTTGCACTTTTTCCATGCTTATCCGAACCTGCTATTGAATGAATTAGTCGTAGCTCAGTGTTCACCTTTTGTCAAGCATCTTGAGTGGATCCCTGCCATGTATTTTGTTGCTATGTTAGAGTGATGTAGCTTGTTGTTCTTGATGCATTTAGAAGGCTTTGTGCTGTTAATCGCAGAGCGGTGCCATATTTGTTTTGCTTGCCATTTGCAATCCGTCATCCGATTCCGGTGATCTTTATATCGATTTCGACCGAAATCAACTCCTCTTTCCAGTGGCACTCTTGGTTTCCCAAGTTGAGGCCAGGTTCAATCATTCCTTTCCAACTCTTGCATATGCATTGCATATCACATCCCGCATATCATGCCATGTTTTGCATCATGTTGTTTGTGCATTGCACGTGGTTGATTGTGTCTCCCTTTTGCTTGTGTTCTTGCTTTGGTAGAGCCGGCAGACGAGTACGTGAACGAGGAGCCCGTTGAGTACGCTTACAAGGATCAAGCTAACATCAACTCGGAGAACTTTGCACGCAAGATGACCATACCCTTGAAATCACTTCTATCTTTGCTTGCTAGATGCTCGCTCTTTTGCTATGCCTATGCTAGATACCTACAACTTTCTTATCATGCCTCCCATATTGCCATGTGAAACCTCTAACCCACCTTGTCCTGGCAAACCGTTGATTGGCTATGTTACCGGTTTTCTCAGCCCCCTCTTATAGCGTTGCTAGTTGCAGGTGAAGATTGGAGTTTGTTCCTTGTTTGGAACATGTACATTTTTGGGATATCACAATATCTCTTATTTATTTAATGCACCTATATACTTGGTAAAGGGTGGAAGGCTTGGCCTTATGCCTGGTGTTTTGTTCCACTCTTGCCGCCCTAGTTTCCGTCATACCGGTGTTATGTTCCTTGATTTTGCGTTCCTTACGCGGTTGGGTGATAATGGGAACCCCTTGACAGTTCGCCTTGAATAAAACTCCTCCAGCGATGCCCAACATTGGTTTTACCATTTGCCACCTAGCCTTTTTCCCTTCGGTTTCATGGACTCAAGGGTCATCTTTATTTTAACCCCCCCGGGCCAGTGCTTCTCTAAGCGTTGGTCCAAATTGAGCGATGTCCGGGGCTACCAGGGGAAACTCTGGGCTGGCCTACCCGACGTCTTGTTCATCCGGTGTGCCCTGAGAACGAGATATGTGCAGCTCCTATCGGGATTTGTCGGCACATCCGGGTGGCTTTGCTGGTCTTGTTTTACCTTGCCGAAATGTCATGTAACCGGGATTCCGAGTCTGATCGGGTCTTCCCGCTAGAAGGAATATCCTTCGTTGACCGTGAGAGCTTGTGATGGGCTAAGTTGGGACACCCCTGCAAGGATTTCAACTTTCGAAAGCCGTGCCCATGGTTATGGGCAGATGGGAATTTGTTAATGTCCGGTTGTAGAGAACTTGACACTTGACTTAACTAAAATACATCAACCACGTGTGTAGCCGTGATGGTCTATTTTCGGCGGAGTCCGGGAAGAGAACACGGTCTCGTGTTATGTTTGAACGTAAGTTGTTCTAGGATCACTTCATGATCATACATTTCTCGAACGTGCTTTTCCTTCTCTTCTCGCTCTCTTTTGCGTAAGTTAGCCACTATATATGCTAGTCGCTTGCTGTAGCTCCACCTCATACCTTTTGCCTACCTATAAGCTTAAATAGTCTTGATCGCGAGGGTGTGAGATTGCTGAGCCCCCGTGACTCAAAGATTCCTTCCAAAACCAGATGCAGGGACCGATGATGCCATTCTAGGAGATTCAACTGAGCTCAAGTGGGAGTTCGATGAGGACTCAGGACGATAATACGTTTCCTTTCCAAATGATCAGTAGTGATGCCCAGTTGGGGCGATCGGGGACTATGTTGCATTTGGGGTTTATCTTTATTTTGGTTCCGTAGTCGGACCGTGAGTGTATTTGGATGAATGTAATGATATTTATGCTGTTTGTGTGATGTGGCGAGTGTAAGCCAACTATGTATCTTTTTCCCTTATTCATTACATGGGTTGTTGTGAAGATTACCTCACTTGCGACATTGCTTTCAATGCGGTTATGCCTCTAAGTCGTGCTTCGACACGTGGGAGAGATAGTCGCATCGAGGGTGTTACACTGAGCTTGCCGTGGCCTTTGAGAGCGCAAAGAATGCCAAGGCTGAAGCCCAAAAGTCCCTCCAGGAGATTGAGGCGATGAGGAAGATAGCGGCGGGTAAGGATTTCATTATGCAAAGCAAGCATGTGAAAGTAAATTACTTGTTACTTACCCGAGCCCGGAGCTCTCTAGGAGGATTCGCAGATTTGCCCCGCAGCATGTCGGATGCCGCAAAGTTTTACCAGGCTGAGGAGGGAAGCTCGACGGGGAAGCTGTTCTGGTCTCAGCATACTGGGACCGAACACCCGATGCCTATGAGCGACCAGCTGAAGCAACTGGTCGAGCTGCACATGGCAGCCGAATAGGCCATGAGGGGCTTTATTGTCCGGATGTGGCCTGGCGACGCCCTTCCCAATAGCTACTTCGGCCTAGTGAGGCGGCTTGTGGATGCCTGCCCATGGCTGGAAGTCGTTAAGCGGTCCGTCTATATCGAAGGTGCACACCGGGCTTTTGCCCATGCAAAGGTGCACTATGCGAAGCTGGACACCGTAAAGCTGGTGAAGGAGGGGCCGCTGCAGGGCAAGGAGCATTGCCACCCCGAGATGTATTATGAGGGTGTCCTGAAGGGTGCCCGTCTTGTAGCGGACGAGTGTGCAAAAGATGTAATATTTGAATGAACTTGCTCGTGTGATCCTGTATTATGAAAACTTGTTCATATGCGCTATGCAACGCTTGTTTGAATTTAAAATATTACCTTCTGTTCGGCTGTTTATCAAATCTGAGAGATGGCTAGTCGTAGGCTTCTGCCCCGGCCCATGCCTCCAGTGTTGGGGTGTTCGGGATAAACATGAGCACTCTTGTTCCCATAATTGGGTCCTTCGAGGGAGGTGCTCAGCACAATGAACAAGGCAATCGGACTATAATGCTTTATCACTCTCACTTAGCCATAGAATTCTATAATTTTAAATTTTGGCGAAGCCCCTAGTATTCGGAAGGCCGAATTCGGGGCGCTATACACGCCTTAAGCCGGACAAAGCCGACTCCTCGCTTTAAGCGGCATAAGTATTTAGGGTCTCGAAACATCTCGAACAGCGACCAGTCTCTCGCCTTATCATGACATTCAGTTTTAGCTTTCTCTACTGAGGTGCTTAGCCCAGCTGAACTGGGGCACAATCGCAGTAGTTCTCCCAGTGCTACCTTAGCCGATATAGCGGAACATAAGGTACCAAAACATGGGAGTCGGGCAAACCAACTATTTTTTGGCTATATACTGCAAGGCAGCAGCCTCACATCCCTTTATTAAAAACAAGAAGTAAAGGATACAAAGTTACAAAAGAGGAACAGGGTTACAGGGTAGAGGCTACTTACAAAGAGAGATTAGTGTAGGGAATCTATCCAAGAGGTTAGACTATCTCTATATTTACACTTCATTCTATGGGCTAAAAGAGAAATTTCATGAATAAAATTCCTCCTCCAAGATCTGAAAGTAGGCAACTCATTTCTGAAGATCCTTCCATTCCTTTGAGTCCAAATATTCCATGTAGCCGTGAATACTACCTCGGTAAAAAAAGGATAGCCAAAATCCTTCTTGGCCGCACAGGCCATTTCAAAAGTGGTCTAGTTAGGGTGAACATTCCACGAGATTCCCAAATAATTCCATACACGTTGGCTAAAGTTGCAAGGAAAGAAGAGATGAGCTCTATCTTCATGCAAAGCTGAGATACACATAGCACACGTGTCATCCTGAATAATCCAATGCCTTCGCTGCATCATGTCCCTAGTGTTTAGACGATCCATCAAAAGGAGCCATCCAAACACCTTGAGCTTGAGTGTGCAAGAACATTTCTAGATCCACCCAAATATGGGGTCCACCACGACGTCAGAAAAACAAGACAAATAATAGATCCTTGACCGATAATCCCCAGATTTTGAAGGCCATTTCCAGCCATCATTTTCCCCTCCATGCAAATTGATCAAAGTCATTAAAGCCTGAAGCTGATTGAATTCCTCGAAAGCTTTAACTGATAAAGGCAGGTGAAAATTGTCGGTCGGGTCAGATAGCTCCATCACATCCTTGATGGTAAGTGTGTCATCAATCACAAAAGAGTGGAGCCTTGGGAATCGTTGTTGCATGATAACCACTGCGTTATTAAGTTGCCAACGATCCAGCCAAAAAACCACCGTATCCCCCGAGCGCACATGAGGGACGGCCAATTTACAAAATTTGTCATACAGCTTCAACACGTCTCGCCGCCAGAAAGAACCACAACTTTGAGTGACTTGGGGTGGTGCAGCAGCATAATATGTGTCCCAGATGAGCGAAACCCAGGGCACATCCAATTTATTAAAAATTTGAAGAGATGCTTGATCAGCAAGGCATCGTTTTGTATGCCTAGGTCAAGCACTCCAAGGCCTCCCTGATTCTTGGGCCGACAGACCAAGTCCCAAGCTGCCAAAAGTTGCCTTGGTGTATCAGAAATTCCTCGCCACAAACATTGCCGCATGATACGTTCAATCTGCTTCAAAATTCCTTGAGGCAACGACAGAGTGCACAGGAAGTATATTGGCATGGAACAAAGACCGGATTTCAAAAGCTACAGCCGGCTCCCTTGGTTCAACAGACAAGAGGAAGTAGATAATCTTCTCTCTATGCGATCAACTAAGGCAGCATGTCATAAATTGTGGGTCGAGAGGTACCCATTGGCAATCCTAGGTAGGTAAATGGCATGGAACCAACCTCACACCCAAGCAATGCAGCAACTCGCTTACCCTCATCATCAGACAGATTCATTGGAATCAATGAGGATTTACTAAAGTTGACCCGCAAACCCGTAGACTTAGCAAAGACCTCAAGCATTTCCTTGAAAGCAATGAGCTGGCTGTCCACCGCCGGAAGCACAATTAGTGTGTCGTCGGCATATTGCATAATCAGATAGTCCATCAAAGAGGTTGGTATGGGAAGTGTGAGAATGTTCCTTGCGCACATCTCATTAACCACCGACTGTAATAAATCCACAGCAATCACGAATAATAAAGGGGATAATGGATCTCCTTGACGCACACCCGAACGACAGACAAAGTGGTTACTAGGCACACCATTTAAAAGAACCAAAGACGACCCAGAGGACAAGATGCTATCAATCCAACTTGTCCAATGGTTATCAAAGCCCTTACATTTCAAGATCCTGAGAATAAGCTCATGCTCGATGGTATCAAATGCCTTCGTGAAGTCCAACTTGAGAAGGATTATAGGTCTTTTGGATGCCTTGCACTGATGGATGTATTCGAAACACCATGCTAGACAATCCTGAATGGATCGACAGCGAAGAAACCCATATTGATTGCGGTGAATGCACTTTAAGATCACACCCTGTAAACGATTAGCCAAAAGTTTAGTTAAAAACTTAAGGCAAGTATTTGTCAATGATATGGGCCTAAAATCGCCAATATATTCCGGGAGATGTATTCAGACACTCCAGGTCACACTTTCCTTCATAAAAACCCTAGACTAGCTTCATAAAATCCTATTTCAAAATATTCCAACACTTCTTTAAAAAAAGATCAGTAAACCCGTCAGGGCCCGGAGCGCGATCGGAGGGCATGTTCTTAATCATAGTATCCACCTCGGAGTCCGTGAAAGGCAAGGACAAATTCTCAAGACCATCAATCTTAGTAATTAATGTGTCAAGGTCAAAACCCATTTGGATACCTTTGGCCTGGCCCATTCTTTGATTAAAATTAGACCAAAACATCCCTGCTAACTGTTCATGGTCCGAAATCACCTCCCCATCCACATACTTGATCGAGGAAATGGTATTCCTCCGAAACCTTTCAGTTGCCATAGAGTGTTAATTTTTTGAATTTTCCTCGCCAACTTTGATATTCCTGATCGTGCAACGTTGTTTCCAATAAATAAACTGCCAATGCAGAATTTCTTCTAGGTGCAATTTGACAATCCTGCGAAAATTGAACTCTGGCCAACTCAAGGGCCTAAATTCCTCAATATTATCCAACAAAAGAATTACTTTATTGCAATCAGCAATGAGAGCCTTCACTGTGGACAGGTTGAGATGCCATTTCTTAAGAGCATAACGAAGAGATTTGAATTTAGCAGAAATGGTTAAGGCAATTAAAGATTTACCCACAGGCTTGTTCCACACCTCAGATACACAATCCATAAAACCAGGGAGATCAACCCAATAGTTTTCAAAGCGAAGAACTTTCGCCTTGGGAATACAAGTGGCAATGGAAACCACACACGGGACATGATTAGAGGCAAACCCAACTATTGACCCAAGACATGATTCAGAACTGATGCATATAATGCTATAAGTTCGGGGTGCCGCACTGTCGAAAGTGTTCGGACTTCTCACGCCGTAGTAAGGGGTATGCTTAAGCCCCTAGCGTATTAGCCATACCAGAGTGTACGGGTGCTGGATGTCGTGAATGAACATATATATATATAAAGAAGAATAGAGAATGCAATAATAGTCTAGTGCTATGCATTGTTTATTCAAAAGGTGCGTTAAAGCAAAATGATACAAGTAGTGCGGTAAGCAAAAAGTAGGACTATTTGACATGTCCCCTCCAAGGGCAAGCTGAGGAATGGTATTAAAGCAAGTACTTCACTATTTATCGTAATCCACATGGGAGTTCCGTGGTGCGACATAGCTTTCTGCCTCCTTAGTTGCTTCATCATGTGTTCGGCAATCATACTGCCGGACAGGGTTTCCAGAGATTAAAGTCCCGAAAGAGAGAAAAATAACAAAGCGGGAAGCCCCTAGTGCGGTTGAGCCGCGTCTTTGGGCGTGCCGTAGTCGTGCCCCCCTCCCCACCTATGCCCATGGTATTTTCAATGCGTAATTATGACCGCGCGGCACGGATTTCGCCATTTGGCTGGGACTGGGGTTGGGGCCGCATTGCTATGCGAGCTCGGAACGCGCCAGGCGGTCTTGTTGCCGATTACTCCGGGCGGGCTTGGAGGTGTCCGGGTCCTTAATCACCGAACTAGTGGATTGCCTTAAGAGGCAGCTTTGCGCTTTTGCTGCGAGGGCCACAGTGTGCTCCTCCGTTCGGAGAGAGCGCTCTGTGTTTCCGTTAACTGTGATGACCCCCCGAGGTCCTGGCATCTTGAGCTTGAGGAATGCATAATGCGGTACTGCATTGAATCTTGCAAATGCGGTTCGCCCCAGCAGTGCATGATAGCCACTGCGGAACGGGACTATATCAAAGATTAACTCCTCGCTTCGGAAGTTATCCAGGGATCCGAAGACCACTTCCAGTGTGACTGAGCCTGTGCAATGGGCCTCTACATCTGGTATGACACCTTTAAAGGTCGTTTTTGTGGGTTTGATCCTTGAGGGGTCTATACCCATTTTGTGCACTGTGTCCTGGTAAAGTAGGTTCAGGCTGCTACCGCCATCCATAAGGACTCGAGTGAGGTGAAATCCGTCAATGATTGGGTCTAGGACCAGTGTGGCGAATCCGCCATGACGGATTCTAGTGGGGTGGTCCCTACGATCGAAGGTGATCGGACAAGAGGACCATGGGTTGAACTTTGGGGCGACTGGCTCCAACACATATACATCCCTTAGCGCACGCTTCCGCTCCCTCTTGGGGAAGTGGGTTGCGTATATCATGTTCACCGTCCGCACTTGTGGGGGGAACCTCTTCTGTCGTCCGGTGTTCGGCTATCGGGGCTCCTCCTCGTCATTGCTATGCGACCCCTTGTCTTTGTTTTTGGGCATTTAACTTGCCGGCCTGCTTGAACACCCAACAATCCCCGTTGGTGTGGTTGGCTGGCTTGTCGGGGGTGCCGTGTATTTGACACGAGCGATCGAGTATACGGTCCAAACTAGACGGGCTCGGAGTGCTTCTTTTGAATGGCTTTTTCCGCTGACCGGGTTTAGAGCCTTTGAATCTGGCATTGACTGCCGTATCCTCGGTATTGTCGCTGTTCATGCGGCGTTTGTGTTTGTTGCGATGTGACCTGCCATTGCCATCCTTGGTATCCGAAGTACCATGGTTCTTTGATATGTTATTGCTGCGAGCCAGCCAGCTGTCTTCTCCCGCGCAGAAGCGGGTCATGAGTGTCGTGAGGGCTGCCATAGATTTCGGCTTTTCCTGGCCAAGGTGCCGGGCTAGCCACTCGTCGCAGATGTTGTGCTTAAAAGCTGCTAGGGCCTCTGCATCTGGACAGTCGACGATTTGATTTTTCTTTGTTAGGAACCGTGTCTAGAATTGCCTGGCCGATTCTTCTGGCTGCTGAATTATGTGGCTCAAGTCATCGGCATCCGGTGGTCGCACATAAGTGCCCTGGAAGTTGTCGAGGAATGTGGCTTCCAGATCTTCCCAAGAGCCAATGGATTCTGCTGGCAGGCTGTTGAGCCAATGCCGAGCTGGTCCTTTGAGCTTGAGTGGGAGGTATTTGATGGCGTGTAGATCGTCACTGCGGGCCATGTGGATGTGCAGGAGGAAATCCTCGATCCATACCGCAGGATCTGTTGTGCCGTCGTATGATTCGATATTTATGGGTTAGAAACCCTCTGGATTTGGTGATCCATTACCTCGTCTATGAAGCATAAGGGGTGTGCGGTGCCTCTCTACTGGGCTATATCGCGACACAGCTCAAATGAGTCTTGCCCGCTGTGTTCGGGCCGGCCGGACTTACTTTTACTGTATCCAGCGTGACGATTATCGTCTCGCATAGTGGCGCGCCCTCGCGATCCGTAGATCGATCTTGCATGTTTTTCTTTGTCCTCCAATACATCTCGCAGGTCTAGCATATCTCCCCATGCCTTGACATTTTTATTTGAGTGGCATCGGAGTGCGGGCTGAACTTTTGGCGGAAGTGCCTCTCCGTCACGGCCACGAGGTGGCCGGTCAGCCGCATCATATGCTGGAGATATAGGTTTGAGTGCTTCCTCCTCTAGTCGGGGTAGCAACCTACGCTTTGGATAACTCTTGGAGGGGCGTTCGAGTTTACATTCCTCAGCCGCAAGGACTTCGGTCCATCTGCCAGCTAGCAAATCTTGATCAGCTTGAAGCTGTTGTTGCTTTTTCTTAAGGCTATGTGCCGTGGCTATAAGCCGGCGCTTGAAGCGCTCTTGTTCGACGGGATCCTCAGGCACGACGAATTCGTCATCGTCGAGGCTTGCCTCGTCTTCGGAGGGAGGCATGTAATTATCATCCTCCGCCTCTCCATCTGCCGCTCTCTCAGGAGGGCTGGCTTCTCCATCCTCCTGCCCTAAATCTTGCTAGAGGGGATTGTTGTCGTCTTTGGCACTGTCCGGAGTGGTATTATCTCCTGTGTCGGTGTCACCACTTTTGCTTTGGCGAGACTTAGAGCGGCGCCGCAGACGTCGGCGCTTGGGTTGCTTCTTGGAGGGTCATCCTCCGCTGTCTTGTCGCCATTGACTTCTTTGGGTGTGTCCACCATGTATATATTGTATGATGAGGTGGCTGTCCAGTGCCCTGTGGGCAGTGGTTCCTCTTCGTCTCCCGCATCGTCATCCGTACCGTCGATGTCTTCGGAATCGAAGTCGAGCATGTCGGTTAAGTCGTTGACAGTGGCTACTAAGTGGGTGGTCGATGGGCGGAGAATTTCTTCGTCATCCGCATCCCAATCCTGCCGGACATAGTTCGGCCAGGATTCTCCTGACAAGGAGAGAGACCTCAATGAGTTCAGTATGTCGCCGAAGGGCGAGTGCTGAAAAATATCTGCGGAGGTAAACTCCATGATCGGTGCCCAATCGGATTCGATAGGCACGGGCACAGGCGGTTCGGAGTCCGTGGCCGGGGAGGAATCCGGGAGTTCGACGTCACGGCTCTCATGAAGGGTAAGGTCAATACTCAGCTCGATCGCCGATGAGAGTGCAGCGTCTGTGGCGGGGTCTATCCACACGTCCATGGATGGCGCAACTGGTTCCGAATTAAGGGTCGGAGTGGTTGCTGGTGCGATCTCCTGAACACTGTCTGATGGTAGAGCTAAATCATACTCATCGTGACCGTGTGGCGCACAAGGCAGGGGCTCGAATCCATCGAAGATCAAGTCTCCGCGGATATCGACTGTGTAGTTTAAGCTTCCAAACCTGACCTGGTGGCCAAGGGTGTAACTCTCGATCTGCTCCAGATGGCCAAGCGAGTTGGCCCGTAGTGCGAAGCCGCCGAACACAAAGATCTGTCCGGGGAGAAAAGTCTCACCCTGGACTGCATCGCTATCGATGATCGTAGGAGCCATCAAGCCTAACGGCGACGACACAGAGGAACTCTCAATGAAAGCACCAATGTCGGTGTCAAAACCAGCGGATCTCGGGTCGGGGGTCCCGAACTGTGCATCTAAGGTGGATGGTAACAAGAGGCAGGGGACACGATGTTTTACCCAGGTTCGGGCCCTCTTGATGGAGGTAAAACCCTACGCCCTGCTTGATTATTCTTGATAATATGAGTAGTACAAGAGTTGATCTACCACGAGATCGGAGAGGCTAAACCCTAGAAGCTAGCCTATGGTATGATTGTATGTGGTCCTACGGACTAAAACCCTCCGGTTTATATAGACACCGGAGAGGGCTAGGGTTACACAAGGTCGGTTACAAAGGAGGAGATATGCATATTTGTATTGCCTAGCTTGCCTTCCACGCCAAGTAGGGTCCCATTCGGACACGGGACGAAGTCTTCAATCTTGTATCTTCATAGTCCAACAATCCGGCCAAAGGATATAGTTCGGCTGTCCGGAGACCCCCTAATCCAGGACTCCCTCAGCGAGCAACTAGAAAGCAAAGATAGAAGTGATTTCGAGGTTATGGTCATCTTTCCTGCAAAGTTCTCTGAGTTGACATAAGCTTAATCCTCGAAAGCATACTCAACGGGTTCCTCGATCAGAAACTCGTCTCCCGGATCTACCCAAACCAAGAACACAAGCAAAGGAAATAACAATCAACCATGGTGTAATGCGCAAGCAACATGATGCAAAACATGGCATGCTATGCGAAATGTGATATGCAATGCATATGCATGCTTCGGAAGGGAAAGATTGAACCAGGAATCAACTTGGCAAACGAAGTGCGCCGCTGGAAAGATGAGTTGACTTCGGTCGAAAACGATGTAAAGATCACCGGAAACGGATGCACGGTTTGGAAATGCAAGCAAAACAAGAATGGCAGAATTCTGCGATTAACAGCATAGTGCCATCTAGAATGCAACAAGAAACTAAGCTACTGCACGCCAACATCGCAACAAAGCATATGGCAGTGATCTACTCAAGATTCTTGACAAAAGATGAACACTGATCTATGGGTAAATCACACAGAGAAGGTTCGAACAAGCATGCTAAAAGTGCAAAAGATATCAGCATCACATACTTAGTGAAAATACTAACATGCCAGTAATTAACAACAGGAAGCAATGTTTAGAGCAAGATAAAAACATGCTACAGGATCAGAACATAGAAATACAAGGCATGTCATGAATCTACTCAAAGCATATAACGAAAGTCCCTTACTGACCATAAGCGAAAAAGGGTCAGAAGATATGATGGCACCCATGTAAACATAGCAAGTTTCGTTAACAGATTCAGACTTAGCAGAAAACTAGACATGGCAAAAACAGATTTATGAATGCCTCTTTACGAGCTTGATTGACTCACCACAAGGCATTGCATGACAAGATAAGAATAGCAATAGTAATAAGACATGTTCATGAAGCTAACCATGGCAAGAACAATCTCATAGAATGCATGGAACAACTACAACAACCTTGGCAAAATTGATTAACACGTAAACAATATGCCTGGAACATTTTATAGCAAAAGTAGAGCAAGATTGAGTCATGCTAGGGCTCTCCATGAATGTAAGCAGGGACATGGCTGTATAGAGCACAACCATATGCCCGAATCATCCTTACTGAACATACTCAAAAGAAGCATGGAGCTCACTGTAGCAACATGAACACATGGCATTAAAATAACAGCAGGGAAAATGACTTGGTGAAATTCTAAGTCTCTAAAAACAACAATAACAAGAGAGCTATTTTGCATTCTTGTGCTAGTCACCACAAGGATCACAAAAATACATGGCATACACCCCTGTAAAGATGGCATGACATAGCCCAAAACACATGTAGAGCTCATCCCATATGCAGCACACAATAATCATGGCAAAAATGACAAAAGCTCAAGATCTGCTAAGTAATAGGAACTAACATTTTATAGCACTCTTGCGTCAACCATTTGGGCATCAAGATGGACTCACACAAGCAGGTCACACTGGAACAAAACGAAGAGCACATCCAGATGAACAATTTGATATATTATGCGCAAGAAACGGAGCTACGATGACAGAGTTATGGCATGTCGAACAGTGCTTGAAAATAATGCAGAAAATGACTTAGAAATATCTCAGGGTCAACCTCAGATTTTAGATCTAGAGTTCCTCACATCTGGATCGAGGATGGCGGAGGTTGGGCTCGCCGGAGAAGGCAGGGGGCGGCGACCGGAGTTCGGGGCGGCGCGGTGGAGCTCGGAGGAGGCGGATCAGGCGCTGGGAGGCACGGCTCGCGGGCACCGGAGCACGGCGGCGGAGATCAGGGCGGCACGGTGCCGGGCGAGGCGACCTGCGACGGCGGCGCGCCGGCGAGGCGACGGTGGAGGCGCGCCGGCGGCGGAGAAAGCGGAAGGAAGCGGAGACGCGGGCCAGGCGGCACGGTTCGGCGGCTGGAGGCGCGAGCACTCGAGCGCGCGGGCAGGCCGGGGTCCACCCGCGGGCTCGCGCCGGCCGGCGGTGGCTGGCGGCGGGGTGCCACATAGCGTCACGCGGTTGGACGGGCGGCAGTGGCGGACGCGTCCGGCTCCGCCCGGACGTGTCCGGCGGCGGCGGGGGATGAAATTAGGGTTTCAGGACCCGGATTTTGAACGGGGAAGACAAATATATAGATAGAGGGAGCTAGGAGAGTGCAAATGAGGTGCGGTTTTCGGCCACGCGATTGTGATCGAATTGGGCCACTTTGGAGGGGTGTTGGGCTGCAACACACACGAGGCCTTTACGGTTCCTCGGTTAACCGTTGGAGTATCAAACGGACTCCAAATGGCACGAAACTTGACAGGCGGTCTACCGGTGGTGTACCAAGGATGCTTGGCAAATCTCGGACCATTCCGGGAAAGTTTAGCACCCACACACTAAAAGAGGCAAAAGGGGGCGCTGGAGGACGTAGGAGTGCCGGATTGCAAGACGGACAACGGGGAAAATGCTTGGATGCATGAGACGAACACGTATGTAAATGCGATGCACATGATGACATGATATGACATGCATGACATGGACAAAATGAAAATGAAGACAAAAACCCAACCACGAATCTCATAACTTAGAGCGAAAAATGGAAAGTGTCAGAGTACAAATATGGCAAATTACATCCGGGGCGTTACGACACTCCACCACTATGAAAGGATCTCGTCCCGAGATCTAGGACTGAAAGAACTACGAATATTCGGAACGGAGCTGGTCCTCGCATTCCCAGGTGGCTTCTCGGTCGGAATGATGTGACCACTTCACTTTCAGGAATTTGATAGACTTGTTGCGAGTCTTGCGCTCAGTTTCTTCAAGAATAGCAACGGGATGCTCATGATAAGACAGGTCTTCTTGGAGATCAATCTCTTCGAAGTTGATGGTGCGGTCACGCATCTTGAAACACTTGCGAAGCTGAGACACGTGAAACACGTCGTGCAAATTTGCAAAGTTGGATGGAAGCTCAAGTTCATAGGCGAGGTCGCCTCTTTTGCCAATGATCTTGAAAGGACCCACGTATCTAGGGGCAAGCTTCCCTTTGATACCGAAGCGACGGGTACCTTTCATTGGAGAGACGCGGAGGTAGACATGGTCTCCGATCTCGAAAGCCAAGTCACGATGCTTGCTATCATAGTAACTCTTCTGACGCAATTGCGCGGCTTTGAGATTTTCATGGATGACTATGCACATTTCTTTAGCCTCTGTGATTAAGTCATTGCCAAGAAGTTTGCATTCACCAGTCTCTGACCAATTAACAGGAGTACGACACTTTCTGCCATAGAGAATCTCGAATGGGGCCTTGCCCGAACTCGCTTGGAAACTGTTGTTGTAGGAGAACTTGGCATATGGAAGACAATCTTGCCACTTCATACCGAAAGAAATGACACAAGCCCAGAGCATATCTTCAAGAATTTGATTGACTTGCTTGACTTGTCCACTAGTTTGAGGATGAAAGGCTGTGCTGAAGCGAATGTTTGTGCCCATGGCCTTCTAAAAGGAGTCCCAGAACTTAGAAGTGAAGATGCTTCCATGATCTGAAGATATCAACTGCCGAATGCCGTGCAAGGAGACAATCCTGGAGGTATATAGCTCTGCCAACTGAGATGCTGTGATAGATTCTTTGATAGGAAGAAAATGAGCCACTTTTGTAAGCTTGTCGATGACAACAAAGATAGCATCATTTCCACGTTTGGACTTGGGAAATCCAGTCACAAAGTCCATCTCAATATGATCAAACTTCCATTCTGGAATGGCAAGAGGTTGGAGGAGACCAGCTGGCCGTTGGTGTTCTACTTTCACTCTTCTGCAGACATCACATTCATTCACGAACTGAGAAATTTCTCGCTTCATTCGAGTCCACCAATACGACTACTTGAGGTCATGGTACATCTTCGTACTTCTAGGATGAATAGATAGGAGTGAATTGTGAGCCTCGTTCATAATGACTTTATGAAGGTCACCTTTAGGAACAAAAATTCGATCCTCGAAGAATAGGGTATCTTTGTCGTCAAGGCGATAGCACTTGTTCTTGGGTTGGCTCTTGGCAATCCCAATCTTCACCTTCTTCACCATTGCATCAAGAAGTTGTGCCTCACGAATTTGATCTTCCAAAGTAGGAGAGACTTGGAGGTTGGCAAGAAATCCTTGAGGAACAACTTGGAGATTAAGTGTGCGGAAAGCTTTGCAAAGATCCGGTTGGAAGGGCTTGAGATTCAAACTGTTGTAGTAAGCCTTCCTGCTCAAAGCGTCAGCAATGACATTGGCCTTGACTGGAGTATATTCAATACTCAGATTATACTCTTAAATCATTTTGACCCAACGAGTCTGCCTGAGGTTGAGGTTGGGCTGAGTGAAGATATACTTGAGGCTCTTATGATCAGTGAAGATGTACACTTTCCTTCCCAGCAAGACATGTCTCCATGTTAAAAGAGCATGGACAACTGCTGCCAACTCGAGGTCATAAGTGGGGTAGTTCTTGTCGTTGGGCTTCAACTGGCGAGAGGTATAGGCCACAACTTTCTTCTCTTGCATTAACACAGCACCGAGACCTTGCAGGGAGGCATCACAGAAAACCTCGAATGCTTTGGATTCGTCAGGAGGAGTCAGAACTGGAGCTGTGACTAACTTCTCTTTGATGTCACATTCAGGCGTCCAGACATACTTCACATGCTTCTGGAGGAGGTTGGAAAGAGGCTTTCCAATCTTAGAGAAATTCTCAACGAATCTTCGACAATAGCTTGCAAGCCCAAGAAAGTTGTGTAGCTGCTTCACATTCTGAGGCGGTTCCCAATTCACAATTGCAGACACCTTCTCAGGATTAACAGTTATGCCCTTGGCGGAGATGATATGCCCAAGGTAGAGAACGTCATCAAGCCAAAACACGCACTTTGAAAACTTCGCATAGAATTGATGTTCTCTGAGTTTGTCCAGCACCAATCTCAAATGCTTGGCATGATCCCCCTTGTTCTTGGAAAAGACCAAGATGTCATCGAGATACACCAAGACGAAATCATTTGTGTAAGGGTTGAAGATGAAGTTCATCATGCGAGAGAATGTTGGAGGAGCGTTGACAAGGCCGAAAGACATGGCAATATATTCATAAGAACCATAGCTTGTTCTGAATGTTGTCTTGGGGATGTCTTGTTCACGAATGCGGATCTGATGATAGCCCATACGGAGGTCAAGCTTGGAGAATACTTGGGCGCCTTTGAGTTGTTCGAAAAGCTCATTGATGTTGGGCAGTGGATACTTGTTCTTTATGGTCTTCTTGTTCAATGGGCAGTAGTCGACACAAAGTCGGTCCGTTCCATCCTTCTTCTTTACAAAATGAACACCACAACCCCATGGAGAAGAACTCGGTCGGATCAGACCCATACGCTCTTGTACATCGAGTTGTTTCTTGAGCTCCTTCAACTCTTCTGGTCTAAGCTTGTAAGGACATTTGCAAACATGTTCAGTGCCAGGCTCAAGATCGATGACGAATTCAACTGGCCGGTGAGGAGGCATTCCTGGAAGTTCTTCTGGAAAGACGTCTTGATATTCACAAACGACTGGAATATGAGAGATGGCATTCAACTCGCCCTTCTCATTGAGAGAAAACAACCGAATGGTATCTTCATGAGCGGCAAAGATGATCACATCCTCAGACGAGTGGTGTCAATTGAATCTGTCTGGCAGCACAATCAAGCTGAGCCTTGTGCTTAGAAAGCCAATCCATGCCGAGAATTAGATCAATATCCGAGTCACCAAGAACAATGGGAGAAGCCAGAAATTTGTAGTCGCCCATCTCGATAGAAACATCCGGGCGCAGATATTAGCTGACATTTGCTTGCCCGGGGACACAATTGATGAAGTTCTAGGCAATTGTTGATAATCACACTCATACTTTGATGCAAAAGGTTTTGAAATGAAACAATGCGATGCACCAGTATCAAAGAGAACTTTGGAAGGAATAGAGTTAACTGGAAGGTTACCCATGATCACTTCTGAAGAGTCCTCTACCTGAGCTGCGTTCATCATGTTAACCTTGACATGCTTGGGATTATGCTTGACCACTACATTGCTGGCAGATCTCAAAGGAGGAGGAGGCGGAAGGCGCCTCTGGTTGAAGCATTTGTTCGCATAGTGCCCTTTCTGCTGACACTTTTTGCAAGTAACCTCTGAGAGAGGACGGTGATATGGAGCACTTGACCTTGGAGCATGAGACAGAGCTTTGTTCTGATAGCCTGGGTTGGGTGGGTGGGAAGGTACATTGCCACCTTTACTCTTCTGCTAATAAGGCTGATGGAATGGAGGAGGGGGAGGCAACCAGAACTTTTGCTTCTTAGCTGCCACTTGAGTTGAAGAAGAAGAAGAAGAAGGAGTTGCATCCCTGACTCTCTTCTTGGAAGCATCGCACTTGATCTGAGAAGATTCTTGCTTTAGTGCCATGTTTTAGAAATCATCATACTTGGTTGGCTCAAAAAGCACGAGAGCTAGTTGCAGATCTTCTCTAAGGCCACCTCTGAATTGATAAATCATGTTTTTCTTGTCAGAGACGTCTTGTTTAGCGAAACAAGCGAGCCTCTGAAACAAGATGTTGTATTGGTAAACAGACATGCTGCCTTGCTTCAGATTGCGGAACTCCTCGCGCTTACTCTCAGCAACACTTTGAGGAATGTGGTGAGCTTTGATGTCCCGGCGGAAATCATCCCAGGTAATCACACGACCTCCTCTGGAATCTTTGTATTGTTGATACCACTCAGCAGCTTGGTCTTTGAGTTGGAACAAAGCAAACTTGACAAAGTCCTCAGGCCTGACATTGCTACACTCAAAATGTTTGCAGATATCCAGGAGCCAATCGTCAGCGTCTGTGGCCTCGACATAGTTACTGAAATACTTCGGCTGGTTTGCGAGGAACTGGTTGAGGGTAGCAAACTGAGCTTGATTGTTGCCTTGGCCTTGATTTCCTTGGTTGCGCTCTTGCAAGAGCTGCAAAAGCATCTGCGTGTTGGCATTGGTAGCGGCCATGACAGCTTGCCATGCCTCCAGAGGTGGAGGTGGAGGCGGAGGTTCCAGATTCTGACGCGTTGGAGGAGCCATCTTGAAGAGGTTGACATCCGTTAGCATCTTGAAAGACATATATTCAAGCTGAATCAATGGATCGAAATTGCGACATATACCCTTAACATTTGAACAAGAATGAACGAATGAATTCCAAAGTAAATGATCACACTTCCATAAAGTTGAGAAGCCACTTAGATAAAGATAGGTGAATAAAAACAACAAGGTACGAATATGAACAAATAATTGGTAAGGATTACCCAATCACAAACCAAATATCTACGGGAAGAAATACTAGAGCTACATGAATTCCCACCTATGAAACTCCCGAAACTTTCTGGTTATGCAATCAGGTGTTGGGGATACAGAGGAAGCATAATATCTCACCCAAAACTAGCAACTCCTACATCCAGCTGTATCCATCCTTCAACACATAACCAAAAAACCTTCAGAAATCATTTACCTCAACCTTCGAAAGGCATCCGTTATATGAGTTATGGCAATACTCCCGAACTCCCGCCCCAGTACTTGGTGGCGTCAAGGTTATCTCACCAACAACTGCATAAAGGAGATTCTCGATGTCGGTGAAACTTGGGTATTCCAGAACTATAATGATAAAATTGTGACGACAACACGTCGGAGCTCAACTCCCTGGTACACTGCCACAACCCCTAAATGTCAGGAGGCACCAAGAACAATGTTCTCGTCACAAAACCATCAGAATGATTCCAAGATACCCGCGTGATCCTAATTTTTTTTCATGAAATTTGAGGAGAGAAGAGTTAAAACTCTACGTCAGGAGGCCTCACCAGAGCGACGAAGGGACTGAGGAGTAAAAAGAATCCTACTCCCCGATATATATAATCCTATAAGACTCAAAACATTTTTCTAGACTCAACAACGTCAGCGATTCGATCAAGCAGGGGGCTCCTAAGTTGGGGAAGGCTCTGATTACCAACTTGTAACACCCACGTGTTGGAGCACGACTTAGAGGCATAACCGCATAGTAGGCATGTCGCAAGAGGGGTAATCTTTACACATCCCATGTACTCAAATAGAGAGGGGATAAAGAGTTGTGAAAGTGCGTTATATCGACTAGAGGGGGGTGAATAGGCGATTTTTATGAAAGTCTTCAAAACTTGGGAGTTATGAAGACAAACAGTGAAGATTATGCCTATTACTATGCAGCGGAAGTTAGATTACACTAGGCCAGCCATGGTCATGTATTCAATAGAGTGAAAGCACAGTGACAAACAGCTTCAGTGTAATAAGGATCAAGTAGGAAGAAGTTATGAAGTCAAACAGATCATGCATTCACGTTGTGAAGACAAATGATAAAGCAAGCACGCAATGACTTCACAATGAGTAACAGCAAGAGAGGGAAGTGAAGATGAAACCAGTGACTCGTTGAAGATAATGATATGTTGGACCAGTTCCAGTTGCTGTGACAACTGTATGTCTGGTTGGAGTGGCTAGGTATTTAAACCTTAGGACACACAGTCCCGGACACCCAGTCCTGAACACACAGTTCAGGACACCAAGTCCTCACCGTAATCTCCTTGAGCTAAGGTCACTTAGTCCTCGCCCAATCACTCTGGTAAGTCTTCAAGGTAGACTCCCAAACCTTCATAGACTTCGTTCACTGGCAATCCACAATGTCTCTTGGATGCTCTGAACGCGACGCCTAACCGTCTGGAGGATTCACAGTCCTCAAGTGTAATAAGTCTTCAGATCACACAGACAAGAAGACTTAAGTGATGCCCAATTTACTCTGGCTCTGGGTGGTTAGGGCTTTTCTCCTCACTAGGAATTTTCTCTCAAAGGCTTCGAGGTGGGTTGCTCTCAAACGACAAAAGCCGTGCACTGAAATCTGAGCAGCCAACCGTTTATGGTTGTGGGGGTGGGCTATTTATAGCCACTTGGCAACCCGACCTGATTTGTCCGAAATGACCCTGGGTCACTAAGGAACTGACACGTGTCTCAACGGTCAGATTTCGAACTCTCATGGCAACTTTACTTGGGCTACAAGCAAAGCTGACTTGTCCGGCTCTGGACAAGATTCGCTCTCATTGTCTTCACTCGAAGACATAGGTTTTTGATTTAGGCATCACTTCAGTCATTCTGACTGGTTCTCCTGGACCCCACTTAACAGTACGGTGGTTCCTATGACTCAACAAGAATAAAAAGAACTACGAAAGATCTAAGTCTTCGAGTTCCATAGGCTTCATAACGTGTCTTCTGTTGTCATAGTCTTCAATGTGAATATCTTCATATACCACCTTTGTCTTCAATGTCTTCATACATTTTTAGGGGTCATCTCTGGTAGTAAAACCGAATCAATGAGGGACTTCTACCTGTGTTTTCCTGCAATTCTCACAAACACATTAGTCCCTCAACTAGGTTTGTCGTCAATACTCCAAAACCAACTAGGGGTGGCACTAGATGCACTTACAATCTCCCCCTTTTTGGTGATTGATGACAAACTAGTTGAAGTTTTCAACGGGGAATATAAAGTGTGAAGTTTGTAAAGGAATTGTCTTCATAAGTTGCAAGAGCTCCCCCTGAAGATGTGCATATAAGTTAATTTGCTTTTGGAATGCAAATGCACATGGCAGGTTGTACTTGTGGAGATCAGCTTCAGCTTATGATGACAATCCACTATGCATGTGAAAGTATATGAAGATAATGACATGCATAATGGAAAATGGACGTCTGCAGAATGAGATGAGTGCGGAATTTATCGTCGCACATGCGGAATTTATCTTCGCAAACAGAGTGGTAAACAAGTAGCAGACGACCATCGAGTTTTAGTGTTTACAACTCAAAAGAACCAAATGAAGCAAAAACAAGAGTTGTAAACACGAAGCAAAGTATAACAAAACAAGGCACCCGCCCATATTGACCCGCTTGAAGACTATAAACATCATATGCTTCTCCCCCTTTTGTCAGGAATGACCAAAAAGGTTTGAAGACATAGAGTTTTCTACGCGTTCCCAGGCGCAGCAGGGTCGGTGGAGTTGTTTGGCGGTGCTGAGCTTTGAGGTGCTGAAGCGGGTGGTGGTGAAGTAGCATCATCATCTTCATCAATGATCCTCGCAGTGACGGTGGCGGCAGATGAGGAATACTCAGAGTCTTCAAGTGACGGTGTGTTGCGCATCACAGCCCTCCTAGGAGGTGTGGTGTCAAATTTGAAGCGCTCTGTGAAGCCATCCTCTTCAAGTTCAGCTTCAGTGCAGATCATTGAGAGCCCTTTCCACGTACGACGGCAAGTCTCATGTGTAACGAAGGCATTCTTGGTGGCCAGGTTTCGAAGACGATTGACATCCACCAAGAGGCTCTTCATCTGACGTTTCAGCCAGTCGTGATGCCTATCTTGCTTTTGGTGAAGGGCCACAAGAAGCTCTCGGTCAGTGAGGACACGAGCACGCTTCTTGGGTCTTGGAGCGTTTGTGCTATCTGTGGCTTCAGTTGATGCTGGTGCACGTGTAGTGCCAGCCATCGGATAGACCCTGGACATGGCTTCGACACCTTCAACATTCTGCGTGAAGCTCTGGTGTTCGGCATTCTGAAGACTTATTGGTTGCTTGGCAGGCTCAGGGTATATTGCTTCAGCAGAGATATCCACATCTGGCAGGAAGATGCGATGGTTTCGGGCTGAGGGCTGATACGAAATTGTAGAGTGCAGTTTGATCAGCCTCATCACCCAAGGGGCATAGATTTTTAGACCAAATAAGTCCAAGCCTGACGCAGCAAGTTGTCGTATGAAAAGATCCTGTGCATTGAAGCATTTGCCATGCATGATATAGAATATGAGAGTCTTCATTGCACCCTCAATCTTGGCATGTGGAGAGTGTCCCTTAATGGGCCAGAGAGTCCGCCGGATAATATGATATATGGTCCTGGGCAGGTACTCTAGGTCTTCAACGAAGAACTCAGTTGGATAGGGTGCATCCTGAGGCAATGGCTTCATCATTGAGAGCATCTGACTCATATTTGGTTCAGGTCTCTGAAATATCTCTCAATAGCTTCAGAATGAAGTTGGCAGCCTTCCTCGAAGAATTCGCCTGGAGTGGGCAGGCCGGTGAGCTCAATGATATTAAATGCATTGGCTTCATGATGGACATTTCCGGTCATCCACTCCAGGATCCAAGTCTTCGGATCTCTGTTGTAGCCTTTGATGTGGAGAGTGGCATAAAACTGAAGCAGAAGCTCTTCGTTCCAGTGCTCTTCATCAGTCACGAACGGCAGCAGACCCACTTGCCTGAAGCAGTCCAAAGCTTCCTCAAGACAATAGCTTCAACCTCAAGGCGCTTGTGAGGGAAGATGCGACCTTGGTTGTATAAGATGCAAGAATAATAGCTGCGCTGTGAATAGCTCCAGAACCTGTCTGATACAATCCTTTCCCTTGAATAGGGGTTCTTGGAGCTATCGAAAAATGTGTTGTCTGCCTTGAAGCTGTTTACATCAAAGGAGCCAGGTGCTGATGCAGGACCTGGGAACCTTGGAAGCCTTGGGACTGGCTTCTGGACATGAGGCCTGTGCTCTATGTGATAGTCAAATTGTGGACCTGCAGCAGACTCAGGAACTGAAGTGTCTGGCTCAGTGGCTTCGCTGTCCGCTGAAGCATTTGGTGGGGCGGGCTCCACATTGGCTTCAGTGTTAGTAGTTTGAGGGACATCTTCAGGCACGTTCTCTTGGGGAACTGCATCTTGATGGAGCGAGGGAGTGGGTTCTGGAGGTGCTTCTTCATTGTCTTCGGCTGATGCAGCCGGAATTTCTGCAGACTGGACTTGAGGCCGTGGACCTTTGCGAAGCCTACGGAACGCAGACGACGCTTGTGGTGTCGGAGTGGGCTGGGCCTCAATGTCTTCTTCCTCCTGAGGGCGATCCGCCCATGACTCATCTTGTGCCATTGGCGTCAGAGGACGACCAATGCTGATGGGTTCGCTTGTTTCAAGCTGAGGAAGGGCTGCATCACCTTGCACATTGTCCTGATGACCAATGTCTTCAGCAGCTAGTGGGTCGGCTGCTGGAATATCTTCAGCGTCAGGTGCCTCTGTGGGAGCAGGCTCATGAACTGTTAGTCTTCTTTCTGCATTGGGGTGAATGACAGAAAGGGGTTCAACCATCAAGGGCTCTGTGGGAGCAGCCCTAGATTTCTTAGTCTTGCGCTTCTTTTTACTGGGGGCAGAAGGAGAGGCTTCAGAGCTCTTCCTTTTTCTGGCTTCAGCTTCTGCAGCTCTTGTCTTCTTTAGCTCTGAAGCTGTTGACCGGCTCTTTGGCTTTGAGCCAGTCATGGCGGTTGGGAAGACAATGGAAGTGGCTGCTTGTCTTGATGCCTCTGGTTCAATCACAGCAGGCTGCTTCTTCTTCTTTGCGGCCATCTTGGGGTCGATGCCTGGACGCCCAAGTGCCTTGCGCTTTTCAGCCTCGTTGTAGGCTTGAACACATTTGTCAGCCAATGACTTCATCCTTTCACGCGAGCCTTGAGCTTCAGCACACTTCTTCAGAAAGTTTTCTTTGAGATCATGCAGCATGATTTTGAAGCTTCTCACTTCCTGCACGCTGAGACTGGCCATGTGCTTCTTGAACTGAGCTTTTTCGTGATCAATTTTCTGCTTCAGCTCAACAATGCGCTGAGCAATGGCCAGTTCTGAAGCAATTGCGCCTTGGAAGGCGACGCTGAGTCCAACAGGCAGCTGCAGATCATTGAAGCTTATATCTGGTGTGTCAAACCATTCATCGATGAAGCTGTGGATGATGGCGACATCAAAGAGAGGCAGATTGTTGAAGATTTCCGCTTCCTCCTTGCTTTTGATGAGCTGTTCTAGTGCGTCATCGCCCAGATCTTCATCGCTTGATAGATCAATGGCTTCACTGCGCAGAATGGCAGCAGCAGTGAGCTCTTTGCCTGTGTGTTGCTGGGGCTCCTTATCCTTCAGGGGCTTGGAGATGCGGGATACATCTTCAGACTGCACACTGACTTCAGGAGGTGCAGTTTTCAATGGCTTCGCCCTTGAGATTTTTGAGGCAGGGGCCGGCTTCGAAGCTTTTGGTTTCTTTGTCTGCTTTGGCTTCGGCACAGCAGGAGCTTCATCAGACTCAGAATCAGCTGGAGGGTCATTCACAGCAGTCCCTTGGACCAAGATGTGGGTGATCAGGCCCTCAAGATTGGCAAATGGACCGATGATATTGGGTTCCGCGTCGCGTGTGCCATCTGCCCTTGGTGAGGAGGGACCAGGATTGAAGTCAAGCCCAAATTTCTTCTTGTTTAGCTTCGCTGACTGTTGAGCAAACTGAAAGTTGCGTTTGAAGAGATTGTCGTCACGACACCAGAGAAGTGACGACGGATGTGCATCATCAGGCTGTGGTCCTCGGACCATGCATGGGTAGAAGCCTTGAGCAATGGCTTCATCTCTGGTTCTGGGTACAAGGTTCTTGTATAAGATATCCCCCCATGGACTCTTGATTGCATTCTTTTCAGCATACTCCTGGGTGACGAAGCGGTATTTGAACCACTGTTCTGCCCAATAGCGTCGAATCCATTGGATTCGGGTTTTGCGCTGCCCATAGCTCTCTTCTGGATCTGTTTTGTACATTTCTGCCAAGTCTTCAGGCAGATCCTTGGAAGTTCCCTCACGTCTCTGTCTGCCCCCCTTTCTTGCTGCTGCAACTGAAGCCATAAACTTTAACTTGAAAGGCTTCAAAACTTTCAAAGGCTTCAAAGGCTTTCTTTTTCTTGACAAACAGGAACTGGCTTCAGGAGAGTTTATGTGATGCTGTAGGAATTCTGCAAATGAATGCAGACTATGAGAACCGAAGGATTCTCCCACGGACATGTACCTGTGACAGCATTAAGGTGCGAGGGAAGGGGAAGAGGTCATATGCATTCTCAGAAGGTTTTGAAGATTAATCAGTTTAGAAGACATTGACCTCATTGTGCGAAGACATTCACTTATAGATAAGAAGTTGGTTCCAGATTTGTACGAACCCATAGATCAGTACAAGTGAGGAATCTAACTACTTTATGAAGCACAAGTGAATATACTAGGCATGTTATGAGATGCAGCGAGAGATCTAACTGGTGTGAAGAGAAACTTCTTATGGTAGAAAGTGACAGAACCAAGAGATCAAAAGAGGCTGTAAAAAGAAGTTTTATTTACCACACTGGAACTGCTAGACGGAAGGAAGTTGATGCCGAGCAGTTCAGTCCTCCGTGCCCTAACTTGGCGACGGAAAACACCTACGGCGACGGCGGAGAGGACGATGTCCGCGGTCGGCGTGAGGACGGCGTTGGAGAGGTTGCGGCAGCGAAGCGCTTCGTCTCCGGCGTCGTCGAGTGCTAGCGGTGGCGCTAGGGTTCGTGCGAGGATGGAAGAAGGAGATAATGACCGCGGTAAGTGTGAATTTATAGACTCAGAGGCGGCACTGTGCTATTACGCAGGTGCCCCTGGCGGTTCGCATTTGAGGCACGCGTGGCCAGTTAGCGGAAGTTTGGGGTTTGTTCCACGTCCCACGCACGCCTAAATTGTCGGGCGGTCGTTCCTGCTTCTCTGGATCTTATGTGGAGGAATGAGCATTAAAAACGGACTTTTATGGTTGTCTCTATGTCTTCAGCTGACAAGGACACAGTGAAGACATTCGACAGTTTCAACAGAATGCATATGACTTGGAGAGATAGAGTTTGAGATAGAAAGCATAGAGAGGTTAGGGTCCGATCACATTCACTTAGTTCAAAAGATTCAACCAAGAAGACATAGCTATAAGTGAATGCTGTAGAGGACAGAACACTAGAGCATATATATATATATATATATATATATAATCATCGTAGTGAAGATAATCATGAAGACATGTTAAGTTCGAAGCCAAACCAATGTGAAGATATTGCAAGGTAACGCCATGAGTTAAACACTTCAAAATGGAACGTTTGGTGGTGGCGTTACCCACCGTATAGGAAGTATTAGACCCAGACACGGCGCACAATTATTGTGGCGCTCCGAAGTCAAATTCCACATTAATGTATTCACACTTAGAATGTATGTCTTCATTGATTGAAGATATACTTTACTTTGTGTGTTGCACATCTAAGTCATCAATATGCATAAGTGTTAGGATGTGTGCCTGATCACAGGACATTTGAGGATTCCAAGATATTTAGCTCACACCGTAACTTGCAAAACCTCTTCTCATCCAAGGGCTTGGTGAAGATATCTGCCAATTGCTCTTCAGTGTTGACGTGTATGATATCAATGTCTTCCTTCACAACATGATCTCTGAGAAAGTGATGACGAATTTCAATGTGCTTTGTCTTCGAGTGCTGAACTGGGTTGTTGGCAATCTTGATGGCGCTTTCGTTGTCGCAGTAAAGTGGCACTTGCTTCAGATGAATGCCATAATCCTTGAGTGTTTGCTTCATCCACAGAAGCTGAGCGCAGCAAGATCCAGCAGCAATGTATTCAGATTCAGCAGTGGAGAGAGATACACAGTTCTGCTTCTTTGAAGACCAACATACAAGTGATCGTCCCAGAAAGTGACATGTGCCTGATGTAGACTTGCGATCAACTTTGTCACCAGCATAATCAGCATCCGAAAATCCAACCAAATCAAACTCTGAGCCCTTTGGATACCATAATCCTAGAGTTGGGGTGTGAGCCAAATATCGAAGAATTCGCTTCACAGCTAAGTGATGCGACTCCTTTGGTGCCGCTTGAAATCGAGCACACATGCAAACACTAAGCATGATATCTGGCCTAGATGCACATAAATAAAGCAAAGACCCAATCATGGAGCGGTATACCTTTTGATCGAACTCTTTACCATTGTCGTCAGGACCTAGATGATGTTTGGCTGGCATTGGTGTTGTGAAGCCTTTGCAGTCTTGCATACCGAACTTCTTCAGGCAATCTTTGAGATACTTCTCTTGAGATATGAAGATGCCATTGCGCTGTTGTCGGATTTGAAGACCAAGAAAGAACTTCAGCTCCCCCATCATGGACATCTGATATTGCTCTTGCATCATATATCCAAACTCTTCACTGTACTTCTGATTGGTGCAGCCGAAGATAATGTCATCCACATATATTTGGCACACAAACAGTTCACCATCGTATGTCTTCGTGAAAAGAGTGGGATCCAGGGAACCAGGTATGAAGCCTTTGCTCTTCAGAAAGTACTTGAGTGTATCATACCAGGCCCTAGGGGCTTGTTTGAGGCCATACAGTGCCTTGTTGAGCTTGTATACCATATCAGGATGTTTTGGATTTTCAAAGCCAGGTGGTTGTGCAACATACACTTCTTCTTCAATCTTGCCATTGAGAAAGGCACTTTTCACATCCATTTGATATAGAAGTATGTTATGATGATTTGCATAGGCCAGCAGTATGCGTATGGCTTCAAGCCTAGCCACAGGAGCAAATGTTTCATCGAAGTCAATGCCCTCCACTTGAGTATATCCTTGAGCAACGAGACGAGCTTTGTTTCTGACAACTTGACCATGCTCATCTTGCTTGTTGCGGTATATCCATTTGGTGCCTATTATGTTGTGCTTCCGTGGATCAGGACGCTTAACCAGTTCCCATACATTATTCAGCTCAAACTGTTGAAGCTCTTCTTGCATAGCTTGAATCCATTCAGGTTCCATGAAGGCTTCTTCAACTTTCTTGGGTTCTGATATTGAGACGAATGCGAAATGCCCACAGAAGTTTGCTAGCTGAGTTGCCCTTGAACGAGTGAGTGGACCAGGTGCATTGATGCTGTCAAGTATTCTGTCAATCTGCACTTCATTTGCAACACGAGGATGTATAGGGCGAAGACTTTGCTCTTGCTGATCTGCGTTGTTGTTTGGAGGAATGTCTTCATGCTGAGCATTGTCTTCATGTTGATCAGGTGCTGAGATGATGAGTTCTTCTTCAGGATGAGCTTCAGAAGGCATAATCTCTCCAGTTCCCATAAGCTTGATTGATTCACTAGCTGGGACTTCATCTAGCACATTTGGCAGTTGCTCTCTTTGTGAACCATTTGTTTCATCAAACCGCACATCCACTGTTTCGACCACTTTGTAATGGAAGAGATTGAAGACTCTGTAGGAGTGTGAATCCTTTCCATATCCAAGCATAAAGCCCTCATGTGCTTTTGGTGCAAACTTTGAGGTGTGGTGTGGGTCCTTGATCCAGCACTTTGCGCCAAATACTCTGAAGTAACTGACATTTGGCTTCTTGCCAGTTAGGAGTTCATAAGATGTCTTGTTCAGAAGCTTGTGAAGATAAACACGATTGATTGTATGGCATGCAGTATCAATGGCTTCAGTCCAGAATTTTCTTGGAGTCTTGTATTCATCTAGCATTGTTCTGGCCATTTCAATGAGTGTTCTGTTCTTGCGTTCGACGACGCCATTCTGCTGTGGCGTGTACGGAGCTGAGAATTCATGTGTGATGCCCAAGGTATCAAGATATGTATCAAGGCCAGTGTTCTTGAATTCAGTGCCATTGTCACTTCTAATGTGCTTTATCTTGGCGCCAAAATTGTTCATAGCTCGATTGGCGAAGCGTCTGAAGACATCCTGCACTTCAGTCTTGTAAAGGATTATGTGTACCCAAGTATATCTAGAGTAATCATCAACAATGACGAAGCCATAGAGGCAAGCAGTAGTAGTAAAAGTTGAGTAGTGAGTGGGACCGAAAAGATCCATGTGGAGCAGTTCGAAGGGTTGTGTAGTAGTCATGATTGTCTTCGAAGGATGTTTTGCCCTTGTCATCTTCCCTGCTTCACAGGCACCGCATAAATGATCTTTCTTGAACTTGACGCCCTCGATGCCTATGACATGCTTCTTCTTCGCAAGGGTGTGGAGGTTCCTCATGCCAGCATGCCCAAGCCTCCGATGCCAAAGCCAGCATTCTGAAGCTTTTGCAAGAAGACATACCGCAAGTTGTGGTCCTGCTGAGAAATCTACCACGTACAAATCACCTTTCCGATACCCTTCAAACACTAGAGATTTGTCAGATTCCATTAGCACCAGGCAACGATATTTTCCAAACATTACAATCATATTCAAATCGCAAAGCATTGAGACAGACATTAAGTTGAAGCCAAGGGATTCAACAAGCATGACTTTATCCATGTGTTGATCCTTTGAGATTGCAACTCTACCTAGACCCAATACCTTACTTTTACCAGTGTCAGCAAATGTGATGTGGCTCTTGTCGGATGGACGTAATGTTGAGTCCATAAGAAGGCTTCTTCTGCCAGTCATGTGATTTGTACACCCACTGTCAATAATCCATTCTGAAGACTTTGAAGTCGCTGGTGTCGTACCCTACAGTACAGTTAGGGGGATAGGCTTCACGAAGAGAATTGTGAAGCATAAACATTTGACGAACCAGTGGGTTATGAAAACTTAGATCCAGATTAGGACTAATAGGGAGAGTAGCATGCGATTCAGGAACGAAGTACATAATGATGCCATTCGGGCATTTTATCTTGCGCCCTACAAGATTTTTAAGGTCCCCAGCAATAGCATCAGAAGATTTTGTTTTTCTGCTGGAGACCTTTCCCTGCAAAAGAGAGTTAAGCTTTCTTAACCACCCACATCTTCAAGGGTGGCTTAGAAGCAATAAGTCTAAGTGCAGCATCTGAGAATTTTGGCTTTGAAGCCTTAGCAAACAGTCTAGCAGGTGGACAATAATACTCATAGGAATAAGCAGAATAATTTTTGGTCACATGAACACGGTTCGATGAACCGCTCTCATATTCATATGCCTGAGTATGGTTTCCCTGCAAAACATTTGCGTTAGTGTGACTCAGGTGAGTCCTCTGTTTGTATGAAGCCATTGGACCGTATGAAGCCTTTGGTCTGAGATTTGTCTTCTTCAAGTGAGGTGTCATGAAGACATTCACAGGAAGATTTTCCAGACACTTTTTGGAAACCCAGATCTTCTTCATAGGCGGTCCATTCCTGCAGTTAGTACCAATGTACCTGGCAAACACTTCACCATTCTGATTCTTAAACAGTTTATAGTTTGCATCAAAGGATTCATCAATGATAATGGGGTTAGCACAAGTGAAGCCAGATAAGTTGGATGGATCTGCTGAAAGTTCCTTTGCAGCAACCCATGTGGTTTTGGGGTACTGCTCAGGTTTCCAGTAAGAGCCATCTGCATTGATTTTCCTCACAAATCCAACACCCTCTTTCCTAGGGTTTCGATTCAGGATCTGCTTCTTGAGGACATCACATAGTGTCTGATGTCCTTTAAGACTTTTGTACATCCCTGTTTCAAGCAATGTCTTCAACATAGCATTCTCATCAGCAATAGCAGTGGTATCCTCAGCAGAGGGGTTAGTTACCACGTCAACAGTTGAAGATATTGCAACAGCAGTAGCAGTGGAACATTCAGCAACAGAATTAGCATTATCACGCTCAATGCATTTAAGACATGGTGGTTCAAATCCTTCCTGAGCGGGACTGATCTGTTCGGAGCGAAGTGACTCGTTTTCCTTTTGAAGATCTTCATGAGCCACCCTCAATTTCTCAAGTTCTTGCTTCCTTTGAAGATAATCATAGGAAAGCTTTTCATGAGTTGTTGAGAGAGTATCATGACGATCTTCAAGTTCCTGATACTTAACGTGAAGGTTTTTTATGTCTTCAATTAAGGATTCAGATCGAGTCATTTCAGCACCCAACAGATCATCGCTTCTGTCTAACAGTTTTTGAATATGTTCCATAGCTTTCTGTTGTTCAGTTGCAATTTTAGCAAGTGTTTTGTAGCTAGGTTTTGAATCACATTCAGAGTCATCGTCACTAGATGTTTCATAGCGAGTAGTGCGTGTGTTTACCTTGGCACCGCGTGCCATGAAGCAGTAGGTAGGAGTGGAGTCGTTCTTGTCATTTGCGTCGGTGTCGGTGATGCAGTCATTGTCTTCAGTGTTGAAGATGGACTTGGCGACGTATGCTGTAGCCAGACTCGCAATGCCAGAATCAGACTCCTCCTCAGACTCCACCTCTGCCTCCTCAGATGCGGACTCCTCCTCTGAATCCATCTCCTTTCCAACAAACGCACGTGCCTTGCCAGATGAGCTCTTCTTGTGTGATGAAGACTTTGATGAAGACTTGGAAGAAGACTTTGAGTATTTCTTCTTCTTCTTGTCGTCAGAATCATATTCCTTGCTCTTCTTCTTCCTTCTGTTCTCATTGTCCCACTGTGGACACTCAGAGATGAAGTGTCCAGTTTTCTTGCACTTGTGACATGTTTTCTTCTTGTAGTCATGAGCAGAAGCTTCATCATTCCTTGAGCTTGATCGTGAAGATTTTCTGAAGCCTTTCTTCTTGGTGAATTTTTGGAACTTCTTCACTAGCATTGCAAGTTCTCTTCCAATGTCTTCAGGATCATCAGAACTGCAGTCAGATTCTTCTTCAGATGAGGAGACAGCTTTTGCCTTCAAGGCGCGAGTTCGCCCATAGTTTGGACCGTAGATATCTCTTTTCTCAGAAAGCTGAAACTCGTGTGTGTTGAGCCTCTCAAGTATGTCAGACGGATCGAGTGTCTTGAAATCAGGACGTTCTTGAATCATCAGGGCCAGGATGTCAAACGAACTATCAAGTGATCTCAGCAGCGTTTTGACGATTTCATGTTTGGTGATTTCAGTGGCGCCGAGGGCTTGAAGCTCATTTGTGATGTCAGTGAGTCTATCAAATGTGTGCTGGACATTCTCATTGTCATTTCGCTTGAAGCGGTTGAAGAGATTGCGAAGGACACTGATTCGTTGATCTCTCTGGGTTGAGATGCCTTCATTGACCTTGGAGAGCCAGTCCCAGACCAGTTTGGATGTCTTCAAGGCACTCACACGGCCATACTGTCCTTTGGTCAGATGACCACAGATGATGTTCTTGGCAGTAGAGTCCAGTTGAACGAATTTCTTGACATCAGCAGCAGTGACACCTTCTCCAGCCTTGGGAACGCCGTTCTCGACGACATACCATAGGTCGACGTCAATGGCTTCAAGATGCATGCGCATCTTATTCTTCCAGTAGGGATATTCAGTTCCATCGAAGACGGGGCACGCAGCGGAGACTTTGATTATCCCTGCAGTCGACATAGCTAAAACTCCAGGTGGTTAAACCGAATCACACAGAACAAGGGAGCACCTTGCTCTGATACCAATTGAAAGTGCGTTATATCGACTAGAGGGGGGGTGAATAGGCGATTTTTATGAAAGTCTTCAAAACTTGGGAGTTATGAAGACAAACAGTGAAGATTATGCCTATTACTATGCAGCGGAAGTTAGATTACACTAGGCCAGCCATGGTCATGTATTCAATAGAGTGAAAGCACAGTGACAAACAGCTTCAGTGTAATAAGGATCAAGTAGGAAGAAGTTATGAAGCCAAACAGATCATGCATTCACGTTGTGAAGACAAATGATAAAGCAAGCATGCAATGACTTCACAATGAGTAACAGCAAGAGAAGGAAGTGAAGATGAAACCAGTGACTCGTTGAAGACAATGATATGTTGGACCAGTTCCAGTTGCTGTGACAACTGTACGTCTGGTTGGAGCGGCTAGGTATTTAAACCTTAGGACACACAGTCCCGGACACCCAGTCCTGAACACACAGTTCAGGACACCAAGTCCTCACCGTAATCTCCTTGAGCTAAGGTCACTTAGTCCTCGCCCAATCACTCTGGTAAGTCTTCAAGGTAGACTCCCAAACCTTCACAGACTTCGTTCACTGGCAATCCACAATGTCTCTTGGATGCTCTGAACGCGACGCCTAACCGTCTGGAGGATTCACAGTCCTCAAGTGTAATAAGTCTTCAGATCACACAGACAAGAAGACTTAAGTGATGCCCAATTTACTCTGGCTCTGGGTGGTTAGGGCTTTTCTCCTCACTAGGAATTTTCTCTCAAAGGCTTCGAGGTGGGTTGCTCTCAAACGACAAAAGCCGTGCACTGAAATCTGAGCAGCCAACCGTTTATGGTTGTGGGGGTGGGCTATTTATAGCCACTTGGCAACCCGACCTGATTTGTCCGAAATGACCCTGGGTCACTAAGGAACTGACACGTGTCTCAACGGTCAGATTTCGAACTCTCATGGCAACTTTACTTGGGCTACAAGTAAAGCTGACTTGTCCGGCTCTGGACAAGATTCGCTCTCATTGTCTTCACTCGAAGACATAGGTTTTTGATTTAGGCATCACTTCAGTCACTCTGACTGGTTCTCCTGGACCCCACTTAACAGTACGGTGGTTCCTATGACTCAACACAAAATAAAAAGAACTACGAAAGATCTAAGTCTTCGAGCTCCATAGGCTTCATAACGTGTCTTCTGTTGTCATAGTCTTCAATGTGAATATCTTCATATAACACCTCATTCTTCAATGTCTTCATACATTTTTAGGGGTCATCTCTGGTAGTAAAACCGAATCAATGAGGGACTTCTACCTGTGTTTTCCTGCAATTCTCACAAACACATTAGTCCCTCAACTAGGTTTGTCGTCAATACTCCAAAACCAACTAGGGGTGGCACTAGATGCACTTACAAGTTGGCTTACAATCGCCACTTCACACAATACATAAACATAGCATTACATCATCCAGAATACAATCAAGGTCCGACTACTGAACCAAAATAAAGACAACCCCAAATGCATAGATCCTCGATCGCCCCAACTGGGCTCCTCTATTGATCATCCGAAAAAGACACATAGTAGCGTCCAGAATCTTCGTCGAACTCCCACTTGAGTTCGGTCGCGTCCCCTGCACTGGCATAATTGGCACCTGCATCTGGTTTTGGAAGTAATCTGTCAGTCATGGGGACTCAGCAATCTCACACCCTCGCGATCAAGACTATTAAGCTTATAGGTAGGCAAAAGGTATGAGGTGGAGCTGCAGCAAGCACCAGCATATATGGTGGCTAACTTACACAAATGAGAGCGAGAAGAGAAGCAAAGCACGGTCGATAAACTATCATGATCAAGAAGTGATCCTGAAAGTACTTACGTTCAAGCCTAACACGAGACTGTGTTCTCTTCCTGGGATCCACAGAAAAGAGACCATCATGGCTACACACGCGGTTGATTCATTTTAATTAAGTTAAATTTCAGGTTCTCTACAACCGGACATTAACAAATTCCCATCTACCCATAACCGCGGGCATGGCTTTTGAAAGCTCAAAACCCTACAGGGGTGTCCCAACTTAGCCCATCACAAGCTCTCACGGTCAACGAAGGATATTCCTTCTCCCAGGAAGACCCGATCAGAGTCGGAATCCCGGTTACAAGACATTTCGACAATGGTAAAACAAGACCAGCAAAGCCGCCCGATGTGCCGACAAATCCCGATAGGACTCGCACGTATCTCATTCTCAGGGCACACCGGATGAGCACTTCGTACAACTAAAACCAAACCTCGAGTTTCCCTGAGGGGGCGCTGCAAAGGACCCTAGTTTGGACCAACACTCAGAGGAGCACTGGGCCGGGGGTTTAAAATAAAGATGACCCTTGAGTCCGCGGAACCCAAGGGAAAAAGGCTTAGGTGGCAAATGGTAAAACCAAGGTTGGGCCTTGCTGGAGGAGTTTTATTCAAGTCGAACTGTCAAGGGGTTCCCATTATAACCCAACTGTGTAAGGAACGCAAAATCAAGGAACATAACACCGGTATGACGGAAAACTAGGGCGGCAAGAGTGGAACAAAACACCAGGCGTAAGGCCGAGCCTTCCACCCTTTACCAAGTATATAGATGCATTAAAGTAAACAAGATATAATAATGATATCCCAACAATAAACATGTTCCAACAAGGAACAAACTCCATCTTCACCTGCAACTAGCAATGCTATAAGAGGGGCTGAGCAAAGCGGTAACATAGCCAAACAACGGTTTGCTAGGAAAATGTGGGTTAGGGGCTTGTCATGGCAATATGGGAGGCATGATATAGCAAGTGTTAGGTATCGCGGCATAGCGGAAAAGCGAGCAACTAGCAAGCAAAGATAGAAGTGATTTCGAGGGTATGGTCATCTTGCCTGCAAAGTTCTCTAAGTTGACGTAAGCTTGATCGTCGTAAGCATACTCAATGGGTTCCTCGATCACGAACTCGTCTCCCGGCTCTACCCAAAGCAAGAACACAAGCAAAGGAAACAACAATCAACCACGGTGCAATGCGCAAGCAACATGATGCAAAACGTGGCATGATATGCGGAATGTGATATGCAATGCATATGCGTGCTTCGGAAGGGAAAGATTGAACCAGGCATCAACTTGGCAAAACAAGTGTGCTGCTGGAAAGATGAGTTGATTTCGGTCGAAAATGATATAAAGATCACTAGAAACGGATGCACGGTTTGCAAATGGCAAGCAAAACAAGAATGGCATAATTCTGCGATTAACAACATGATGCCATGTAGAATGCAACAAGAAACTAAGCTACTGTACTCCAACATAGCAACAAAGCACATGGCAGTGATCTTATCCAGACGCTTGACAAAAGATGAACACTGAGATACGGCTAAATCACACAAGAGCAGGTTCAAACAAGCATGGCAAAAGTGCACAAGATATCACCATCACAGACTTAGTGAAAATATTAACATGCCAGGAATTAACATCAGGAAGCAATGTTTAGAACAAGATAAAAACATGCTACAGGATCAAAACATAGAAATACAAGGCATGGCATGAATCTACTCAAAGTATATAACAAAAGTCCCTTACTGACCATAAGCCAAAAAGGGTCAGAAGATATGATGGCACCCATGTAAACTTAGCAAGTTTCGTTAATAGATTCAGACTTAGCAGAAAACTGGACATGGCAAAAACAGATTTATGAAGGCCTCTTTGCGAGCTTGATTCACTCACCACAAGGCATTGCATGAGAAGATAAGCATAGCAGTAGTAATAAGACATGTTCATGAAGCTAACCATGGCAAGAACAATCTCATATAATGCATGGATCAACTACAACAACCTTGGCAAAATTTATTAACACGTAAACAATCTTCCAGGAACATTTTATAGCAAAAGTAGAACAAGATTGAGTCATGCTACGACACTCCATAAATGCAAACAGGGGCATGGATTGATAGTGCACAACCATATGCCCAAATCATCCTTACTGAATATACTCAAATGAAGCATGGATCTCACTGTCGCAACATGAACACATGGCATTAAAATAACAGCAGGGAAAATGACTTACTGATATTCTAAGCCCTGAAAACAGCAATAACACGAGAGCTACTTTGCATGCTTGTGCTAGTCACCAAAAGGATCAAAAAAATACATGGCATATACCTCTGTAAAGATGGCATGGCATAGCCCTAAACACATGTAGAGCTCATGCCCATATGCAGCATACAATAATCATGGCAAAAATGAGAAATGCTCAAGATCTGCCAAGTAACATGAACTAACATTTTATAGCACTCTTGCCTCAACCATTTGGGCATCAAGATGGACTCACACAAGCAGGTCACAATGGAACAAAATGAAGAGCACATCCAGATGAACAATTTGATATATTATGTGGAAGAAACGGAGCTACGACGATAGAGTTATGACATGTCGGAGAGTGCTTCACAATAATGCAGAAAATGACTTAGAAATATCTCGGGGTCAACCTCAGATTTCCGATCTAGGGTTCCTCGCACATGGATCGAGGATGGCCGAGGTTGGGCTCGCCGGAGAAGGAAGGGGCAGCGGCCGGAGTTCGGGGCGGCGCGGTGGAGCTCGGAGGAGGCGTATCTGGTGCTGGGAGGCGCGGCTCACGGGCACCGGAGCACGGTGGCGGAGATCGGGGCGGCACGGCGCCGGGCGAGGCGACCTGCGACGGCGGCGCGCCGTTGCGGCGACGGTGGAGACGTGCCGGCGGCGGAGAAAGCGGAAGGCGGCGGAGAGGCGAGCCGGGCGGTGCGGTTCGGCTGCTGGAGGCGCGAGCGCTCGGGCGCGCGGGCGGGCCGGGGGGCCTCCCGCGGGCTTGGGCAGGCCGGCGCTGGTGGCGGGGCGCCACGTGGCGTCACGCGGTTGGACGGGCGGCAGTGGCGGACGCGTCCGGCTTCGCCTGTACGTGTCCGGCAGCGGCGGGGGATGAAATTAGGGTTTCAGGACCCGGATTTTGAACGGGAAGGACAAATATATAGGTAGAGGGAACTAGGAGAGTCCAAATGAGGTGCGGTTTTCGGCCACGCGATCGTGATCGAACGCCCGAGAGGATAGAGGGGGTTTGGATGGGTAATTGGGCCACTTTGTAGGGGTGTCGGGCTGCAACACACATGAGGCCTTTACGGTTCCTCGGTTAACCGTTGGAGTATCAAACGGACTCCAAATGGCACGAAACTTGACAGGTGGTCTACCGGTGGTGTACCAAGGCTGCTTGGCAAATCTCGGTACATTCTGAGAAAGTTTAAAACCCACACACGAAAAGAGGCAAAAGGGGGCGCCGGAGGACGTAGGAGTGCCGGATTGCAAAACGGACAACGGGGAAAATGCTCGGATGCATGAGACGAACACGTATGTAAATGCGATGCACATGATGACATGATATGACATGGACAAAATGAAAACAAAGGCAAAAACTCAACCAAAAATCTCATAACTTAGAGCCGAAAATGGCAAGAGTCGGAGTACAAATATGGCAAATTACATCCGGGGCTTTACACCAGTTCCCAGAATGCTGACAGTCTTCTTTACAAATAATTTGGGGGCTTGCTGCTCATTGAGCATAGCTATGACTACCCTACTAATCCGGCTTATGCGCCTTGATTGAAATATTACTTGGGGGCTCCTCATTAATGAACAAGAGCTTTGTTGTCCCTTGTAATTGGCTTGGACGCCAGGTGTATTCACCAAAAATCCGAGTTATCCTACCTTTGTATGCTTGCCACTCCGACCAGGTAATCCTGGAATGACTTGTCTTACTCTTGACAATCAATCTTATAAAGACCCTGAACTTGTCAAAGTTAAGATGGAGATTAGTCATGTGAGGCTCGGCTTACAGGTTTGAATTAAGGATTAACTCAGTGGTTGTGCGGCCCTTGAATAACACTTGATATTGAGGCTTGGCAGCCTATGAATGACTTATTTTTTTTCTTTTCTGGGTTGTATTTACGTTGAACATTTTTTGAGGTTCATCTTTTGTACCATATTGGTATATGGTTGAAAATTGATTAGGGCCATGTCTCCTTGATCCTTATGATTCATATTTGATTCTATTTGGTGTTTCACTAAACTCGACTGGCTTTGGACATTAAGTCGCTAGTGAGTGATGATTATGTGCTTGGGGTTCTGCACTCTAAAATTTGGGATGTTACCCTTTGCTATCTATGGCGTTGTAAGCCGACAGTATGAATAAATTGCATAGGGTGCTGCACTCTGACTTTTTGGGTTGTCACCCTTATTACGTGCGGCGTTGTAAGCCAACAGTATGAACAAGTATCACATGTATGATATTTACTTTGTTATGGTTATATGAGGTTTTGATAAACCCACACTGGTTATGGACGATAGTCACCATTGGATTTTCTATGGGGCATTATGACCTGCCTTGGGGTAAGCCGCCAGGGCACTTGCTCTTTGTTCGAATGCAGGGCTTATGACCACATGATTAGCAAGGTTGGCAATGATTATGAGTGTCAACATTGGATTTTCAAATCAGATTGAACGGCTCATAAGTATTATGCAAATAAAGACGCATGATGGCGTGGTAGATCATGGTTTGTCAACTAGCCTATTACAAGGCATCATGCGGCCCAAAAGAATAAGTGTTTTGAGACACACGACATCCAAATGCTATGGCTGATAAACCGGCTCAGGGATCAAGACTCCTGGTCTTGGCGGGTCGAGGCCTTCGGGTCATCTTACACCAGTTCATCTTCTTCTTATTTATCTGTTGGCTGGAAGTCAGATGTGGCCCAATTGATCCCAGTCAAAGCTTTGAACACAACTTCGTCATCAATAAGTGTTGACGAGTCAATATCAGGGGCAAAGGTGTGCCTACAAATTGGCGGAGTAAGATCCTAGGCTTCATGAACCGATGCCTTTACCTTCTTATTTTCAGCATCATAAACCGCCTGATACTGGGATAGGTCCGTCTCTTTAGCCAGCTTGCATGCTAATGGACGCATTCCCCTTACTATGTTGGAAAAGTCAGCGGCACTGAAGAGAGAGACCCATCTTCTTTTACGCTTGGGCAGCCATTGGCCAAGTCTTCTAGATCAAGATCTGCTTGCCACGCCTTTGCCCGACTTAATGCGGTGATGGCACCGGCTCGGGCGGCTGATCGCTTCAACTCTTCTTTGCGGCAGCACAAATAGCCTCTCCAGCACTTCCTTGATAAGAGAAGGTGAGGAATTTTTGTGTAAGGCGGCAGATATGGCTCGTTGAGTGCCAGTGTATACTTGTTCCACGAGAGTATTTGTGGCTTTGAGTTTGACACACATATCTTGTCCAAGGTTGGAGCTTCTCGGGCATGCATCAATGAAAAAGTGTTGGTAAACCGGGTAATGATTGATATACATTGCTACAGAAAAAATGAAGTAACAGTGTTACTTAGCAAAGATGGCGGCTATCATGGTGTTAATTTGATGTTTTAAACCAGAAAGCTCATCAGCTACGGGCTTAAGCGCAGCCTCTGATTCCTCTGCTCTTTTCAACAGAGTTGTCTTCTCAGTATCCCAGTTTGTCTTGTCAGCCTTGAAGTCCTTTTTTAACTTCTCCATCTCTTCCAAGGCGGTTGTCAATTCTGATTTGGCCTTGGGAGATTTAGATTGTTGAGACTTGATATTTTGCTGAAGACCGGCGACTTGAGATTCCTTAACATTTAGCTCCACCTGTAGTATGCAAATTACAGGCAACATTACAATCATTTTATTTAAAGTCCCAAGCACAATACAAGTATTTCACTTGGCACTTGGGGGCTAATGCACATTGCTCTTTTCTGAAGGCAATTCCATGATGACCCTGTGTCGGTGCGGAACGACACCTATGGGATCACGAGAATCCCAACTACGGTTAGCGGGGCGCAGGATCGTGAGAAGAGCGGATCAAGCAGATAGCACATGGTTCGTTTATCCAGGTTCGAGCCGCAAGGATGCGTAAAACCTTACTCCTGCTTTGGTGGATTGTGTATTTGTGTTCTTGAGCTGGCTATGGGGCGTGAGGAGCTCCAAAATGCCGAATCCCTCTCTTGGTCGCCTCGGGCCTCCTTTTATAGGAAAAGGGGTGGCCATAGTGGCACACAGGAGGTGGAAAGGGAACAGTGATGCGAGGTTATCCCTCGCATTACATGACAAGGCGCATTTAATGCGTCCTGCTTAGGTGTCCTTGCTTTATCGGGGACAAGGGAGAGATCTGCCTCGTCCATCGTCGCCGCTCCTTCTTGTGTTGACACGCGCCCTGGCCAGCGACGCCTGCGATGCCACATAGGTAGGCAGGCAGCTGAGGTGGCGCAGTGGTGGGTCTTCACGAAGATCTGCATGCCGCCACGCAGGTGCCTGCCCAGCTGGTTGGGTCGGCGGCTGCATGCATGTGGTGGTGGAGGCTCAGTCGGAGTGGGCTTGATGGTGGCCCTGCGGGTGTCCTCGGCAAGGGTCTTGCCGAGGCGCCTGCTGTCATCCCTAGCAAGGCGCTTGCCGGGGGACTTGTGGTCTTCCTTGGCTGGGATCCCACCAAGGGTTGTCGTCTCCTTAGTGCGTATCCGGTCTTGAATGTCTTCACAAAGATTTGCATGTCACCACCGGGATGTCTCCCGAATCCTTGCCCTTTGGGGGCAATGGACTCAAGGGTGATTCGCCCCGTAGGCGCAGGACGAGTCGCCGCCGCAAGGGTCTTGCCGGGGCTGCTAGAACTGTCTCCCGGCAAGGATCTTGCCGGGGGAGTTCGCTTCGTCCCATTTGTCCTTTGTGGTCTTGGTCTTGGCGTCGTGGTTCTCTCGAGCTTCGGTCTTACCTTGGCTCACCTCCCTTGCCTTGCTTGGTGTGGAGGTGCCCGTGGCTCAGACTGCCCGTGCACAGTTATAGGGGTACAAAAAGTGTACCCCTCTTTTTGTACACCGACAAGAGCCCCCGGGCCTGGGCCACACATAAGCGCAACACATTGTTTGGGCTAGGACCAAAAACGGTGCACGGGCAGGAGGGGCGGTTTTTACCGCGGTAAGATTCTTCTCGCGCTGCGCTTCCCACGTCTCCCGCGCGTGGCGCGGCGTGGGGAGGCGCGTGTGACGTGGGCGGCATGCGTGGGGTTGGTTCCCACAGGGATGCATCACGTCGTAGTAAAGGGGGCGGTTCACGGCTTCCCCATAAACGGAGGGAGGCGTGGAGGCGCAGCCAATTTACTAAATGGGGCCGAGGCGTGGTCCTCGAGGCGTCCACTCCCCACGATCACGGGGTGGGGAGAGGTCGTCTCACCTGTCCCCTCAGTTCTGAACGTCCGCCACGTGTCTCCCATGCGCTTGGGGTGGCAAACGGTGGAGGCGCAGGGAGCCAGGGCAGCGGGCACACTCAACAGCGCCTTGGTGGAGGCGCAAGGAGCGGTCATCAGCAAGGCTGGGGAGCTCTCCGAAGCGCAAAACTCCATCAGAGAGCTCAAGCTGAAGCTGGAGGATCTCGAGAAGATGCTGTCGGAGAGCAGGGCTCGGGAGGAGACCTTGACCAGGAGCCTGTAGGAGGAGAAGCAGCTGCGGGCGAACGAGGCCGCCTCCCACCAGGATTATGTGGCGGGCGAGAACAGATGGATTAGCCATCTGGAGGAGGTCGCCGGCAGGGTCACCTCACAGTTGGCCACCACGGGGATGCCAAACATGAGGTACGCCCCTGAGCGCAGCGGGACCGTCAACACCAAGTTGACCCTGTTCTTCGAGGGCGTCCTCGGAGCCTTGGCTTATCTTCACTCCAACCGAGCGGCCATGTTGGCCGGGGAAGCCTGGCGACTTTGCCGGGGGGTCATGACCAAGGTCCTCACCAAGATGGCGTACTGGAATCCCGACCTCGACTTTGGTGCTGTGATGGATAGCTTGCCGGAGGGTGTTGACCTCACGGTGCTCAAGGAGCGCATCAAGCCCGTCATCAGCAGCATCGACGAAATCCAGAGGGCGGAAGGCCAGCGCCGGGATTAGGCATCCCGTTCTTCACCGCCGTTGCAGGTTCACGACCAAGACAAATTTCATCTTTAGTTAGAACCGCAGCAATGATGTGATGTAATATAACTTTGCATTACTTTTAATTTCATGCACGTTATTTCCTCATTCAATTCCTCTTTGTATGCGTGCCCTACGCCGATTGGGTAGGCTCGCCGGCGCGGAAGCCCCGAGCGGCGTTTTGGGGACGGATCCCCATGGGCCTGCTGGGTACGCGTGCTGCCGGGCGAGCCACCTTTCCGTTCCGAACGCGGCCACTTGAACTGTCGAGCTTGACTCGAGTCAGAATCGAGAGCGTTGTTGGTCGCGGAAGGTTACTCTGCCATTCTCGACGCAGCCGCTTGAGCTGTTGAGCGGACTCGAAACAGGGCAAGGGCGTTGCCGATCATGGGAGAGCCCCTTGGCGTGCAGGTTTCACATACAAAGGCGTGACATCTCCGGGGGGAATAACCTCATATAAAAAGGATAGAACAAATAAGGGTTCAGTGCAACTTAGCTTTTGTTTGTAGTCACTCGAGCGCTGATCTTCCGGCCTCCGTCCGTCTCCAAGAGCCACGAAGACGAAGGAGTGTTGAGCTGATTGCTAGAGCCGATTCTCACAACTGCGCCCCCTACCTGGCGCGCCAACGATGTCGGTGCGGAACGACACCTATGGGATCACCAGAATCCCTACTATGGTTAGCGGGGCGTGGGGTCGTGAGAAGAGCGGATCAAGCAGATAGCACACGGTTCGTTTATCTAGGTTCGGGCCGCAAGGATGCGTAAAACCCTACTCCTGCTTTGGTGGATTGTGTATTTGTGTTCTTGAGCTGGCTATGGGGCGTGAGGAGCTCCAAAATGCCGAATCCCTCTCCTGGTCGCCTCGGACCTCCTTTTATAGGAAAAGGGGTGGCCACAGTGGCACACAGGAGGTGGAAAGGGAACAGTGATGTGAGGTTATCCCTCGCATTACATGACAAGGTGCATTTAATGCGTCCTGCTTAGGTGTCCTTGCTTTATCGGGGATGGGGGAGAGATCTGCCTCGTCCGTCGTCGCCGCTCCTTCTTGTGTTGACACGCGCCCTGGCCAGCGACGCCTGCGATGCCACGTAGGTAGGAAGGCAGCTAAGGTGGCGCAGTGGTGGGTCTTCACGAAGATCTGCAGGCCGCCACGCAGGTGCCTGCCCAGCTGGTTGGGTTGGCGGCTGCATGCATGCGGTGGTGGAGGCTCAGTCGGCATGGGCCTGATGGTGGCCCTGTGGGTGTCCTCGGCAAGGGCCTTGCCGGGGCCCCGGCAAGGGTCTTGCCGAGGCGCCTGATGTCATCCCCGGCAAGGCGCTTGCCGGGGGCCTTGTGGTCTTCCTCGGCTGGGATCCCGCCAAGGGTTGTCGTCTCCTTAGTGCGTATCCAGTCTTGAATGTATTCACAAAGATCTGCATGTCGCCACGGGGATGTCTCCCGAATCCTTGCCCTTTGGGGGCAGTGGACTCAAGGGTGATTCGCCCCGTAGGCGCGGGACGAGTCGCCGCGGCAAGGTCTTGCCGGCACTGCTAGAATTGTCTCCTGGCAAGGATCTTGCCGGGGGAGTCCGCTTTGTCCCCTTTGTCCTTTGTGGTCTTGGCATCGTGGTTCTCTCAAGCTTCGGTCTTACCCTGGCTCACCTCCCTTGCCTTGCTTGGTGTGGAGGTGCCCGTGGCTCAGACTGCCCTAGCACTGTTATAGGGGTACAAAAAGTGTACCCCTCTTTTTGTACACTGACACCCTGCTACACTATTATGACTATAGCCGACTCATGGGGGCTACATACTTGGATTTTATTGATAATTATGGTGCTAAGTCCCGGCTTATCCATGCTGATTAAGCCGGCCCTTGGGGGCTACAGGTGCAAAAGTTGCTCACTACTATTCGAAGTTCTAGCTTAACTTGACAGTTTAAGCCAGCCCTTGGGGGCTTCGTGTTTTCATCTTGATATCTATAAGGCTATCTAAAAGTCTACAACATATTCAGTTCTATCATATTCAATAGACTTGGCGGCCGATAGAAGTATATTTACATGAAGAAGACTATAGTGTTTACCTCAAAACATTCCTTAATAAGATTGACTAAGCCGGCCTCAAAGTCGCGGCTTGTGTGCAGATGGTTTAGATACCCAAAGTGGATCTCTTGAGCGCTATATTAAGCATAGCTTTCCAAATTTGCCGACCATTTGCCTTTGTCAGCAAAGGATAACTCTTCCTTAGCACTGTGATTTGACAAGACAGTAGGGTTGCCCGGTACTGTGTAACCAAGCCCAGTAATGACAACATCATCATCCTTTTCTTCAGTAGGCTTGACGGGACTTGGCGGCTTGGTAGTGGCCGGATCAACATCCATATGATCGATGATGACGTTGTGCTTCTCTGATGGTGGGTCATCAATGGTGGCCTCAGCAGCTTGGAGAGAAGTTTCTGTTGTTTGCCTCTCCGGTTCATTAAGGTCTTCAGCTATTTTGGTCACCTTCATCTTTTTGCTGGGCTTTGCCATAGCTCTGAAAATGAAGCACAAGACGGGGTTAATACGACAATTGAGTGGATGATTGAAAGTAGAGATTTAACATTCTTACCCGGGCACGGTCTTGAAGACTGGGATTTGAATTATTGTTGAGTCGCCGGAAGAGGAATGAGATCTTCCCTGGTAATTTGAGTGAGAAGGGATAAGAGGTTGTCGAAGCAGACCCACCTCGGGATAATCTAAGTCAGAAATCGGTGAAACCTCTGGATGACGAGCTTCATGCTACTGCTTCTTCAAAATAAAGTTGGGATCCAAATAAGCTAAAGGATGAGAAAACCTTACTTTCCAGCTTGCTTGACGAATTTTCTGTCTTCGCAGAGGCCCTGAGTCGGACGAAAGGATAGTTACCTCTTCACCATCTGTGTGGCTGCCCTCCGTGTCATCCTGATAGTGATCATTGTCAATAAGATGTATAAAAAATGAGCCAATGGAATCAAGTTATACCTCCCACTCAATATCACCCAAGTCAAAAGTCTCGGAGGTGTTTGTCTTCTTCTTGGCGGGCTTTTTCTAAGCCTTATTCTTCGTCCGGTTTGTCTTGCCCCGCTTATCCTGCAGCTTCTTATTCCAAAAAGGAGAATCGGCCTGTGGAAATCAAATGATTATAAGAGGATTGTTTAAAGTGAGAATATGATTCAACTAAGAATTGTTACAAACTTACAGCTGGTGGCTTGTTGAGAATGCAGAAAGGATTCAGTCCGGCTTTCCTGGAATTTGAAAAGCTCTCGTTCAACAGAGACTTGGTCATGTTATTGATATCCTCGTCAGTCAACTGAATCTGGCAGTGGCGTTGTGGATCTTTCAAGTCGCAGGTATACTCGCACATTAAGCTGGGGCGACGGCTTAAGGGCAGAATTCTCCAGGCGACCCAGCATCAAACCAGATCAATTTCGGTCAAGCCGTTGGCCATTAAGGCTCGGATCTTTGAAAAGACGATCATATATTTTTTCCGTTCCGCTGTGTTGATATGGTCTGGAAGAGGATGCCTGTTGCTAAGTTGGATGTCACGATAACCCGACATTGGGTTTTCCTGTTCTGGAGAAGTGTCTTGGCAATAAAACCAAGTTTGGTTCCAATCCTTGGGATGAATGGGCAGTTTGGCGGCTGGGAAAGTGGCTTCTTTCTGCCTTTGAATAGAGATGCCACCTATTCTAGGCTAGGCCCATCTGTGAACTCGGTCTGCCGGTTTAAATAGTAAAATTCCCTGAATAGTTATATAGTGGGTTCCTGTTGAAGGTACACCTCATAGAACACTTGAAAGTTGCAGATGTTTCAAATGGAATTTAGCCCAATATCTTGAGGATGGAGCTTGAAAAAGTGCAACACATCACGGAATAATTTTGAACCGAGAGGGCTAAAACCCCGAAGCAAGTGATCCATGAAGACAATTACTTCACCATCCCTGGGCTCAGGAGGGGTTTCTGTGCCTGGGACCCTCCAATGGATGACGTCTTTTTTGGCTAGGACGCCTGTCTGGATATACTCATTCAATTCTTCCTCGGTGACCCAGGAAACGACCCAGTTGCATGCGGTGATAGTCTTAGTCATTTTTGAGGATGAAGGCCTAAAGGATTATCGTAGCTAAGCTGGACCATGGATTCAAAAGTAAAAGTTCTATAAAAGGCCAGCGCGTTAAGCCGGAAGATAAACACTGAGGTATGCGCATGTACATATCGACGGCTTAAAAGGGGACTAATGGTACCTTGGTGGGTTACGGTTTATCAGTTAAGCCGCCCAAACAGTTATGTTTTAGAGTGAGGAATTGCTAAGTGTTGGATAAATAGATTCTAAAGTTTGGTGCTATCATTTTGGATCTGTGTGGCAATTCAGAAAACAAAATAAATTCTAGACTTAAATTAAGTTTAGTGGAAGAACTCATGCGTTCAGATGGATCTTGTGCAGGAAAAGTATCTGTTATGATTGGAAAAAGATGCTAGAACTACTACTGTGCGTTTTTAGTGTCATATTCAGAATCAACTACACGATCTAGAGAAGAACAGGGAAGAACAAAGAAGAACTCCGATGAATAGCGGAACCCTAATGCCTGTTGGTGCTGATGGACAACGGAGAAGTGCTGTGATTTCTGTACACGTTTAGGTTGATGCAGCGGCCTGGCTTCGAGCTATTGAAGAAGGTCAACGGCGGCGGTGGATCTCTGGTCGCGGTAGCGTTGCGAGGAGGTAGACGAAGAGGCAGCGACAGGGGATAAAAGTGAAAACAAAGGACCCATGTCCCTATTTATAAGGCAATGGATGGATGGCGTGTGCGGGAATCGAGGAGGACAAAAAATGATTATGTAACTGCACGGGCGCCTCGAATTTCGGAAGGTCCATTAAATATAAAGATCTGTTGGTGCGAAGTTAATGCAAGGTGACGTCCTAAAGGGTTAACGGGATTCGATGAGCTGACCTCATGGCAGGCTATTATTGGGGAACACAGTAATTTAAAAAAAATCCTACGCGCACGCAAGATCTATCTAGGTGATGCATAGAAAGGAGAGGGGAGAGTGTTGTCTACGTACCCTTGTAGACAGTAAGCAGAAGCGTTTATGACAACGCGGTTGATGTAGTCGAACGTCTTCACGGTCCAACCGATCCTAGCACCGAAAGTACGGCACCTCCGCAATCTACACACGTTCAGCTTGGTGACATCCCATGAACTCTTGATCCAGCTAAGTGTCGAGGGAGAGATTCGTCAGCAAGACGGCGTGATGACGGTGATGATGAAGCTACCAGCACAGGGCTTCGCCTAAGCACTACGACAATAAGACTGAGGTGGATTATGGTGGAGGGGGTGTCACAGCCCCAGTTCAGCCCTTGCTTAACATTGCTTGTTCTTCATGCCATCATGTTTTAATTCCAAAGAAACTAGAAATGGGGATTGTTTAAACCCTAGCACCAAATGAAATTCACTAGGTTCAACTAAAAATATTCTTAGTGAATCCAAATGGCTTTAAAAAATGTTCATCATTTTTGGAAAATGCTGTAAACAGTACCAGAGGTGATGCACATTTTTCCATGACATATTTGGGCTCTGAATTAAATCATACCTTATTTGCTTTTGGGCATTTAAATTTTATATATTATTCTAAATGTCCAAATATTCATGAACTGAAATGTTTGCCGTTGGAAATAATCCAAACAGAGGCCATAAGAAGTCTCATGAATTTTGAAAATGCTCTGGCATTTTTAATAAAGTCAAAACCAAACAGAATAAATAGAAAACAGAAAGAATTAGAAAAGAGAGAGAGAGAGAGAGAAGAGTTTACCTGGCGCTTACCTGGCCGGCCCACCACTATAGCAGCCCAGCTGGGCAAAGTTAGCCCAGCCCACCACCACAGCCGCCATCGTCTTCAATCTCCTGCCAGTAGGCAGGAGGGCGTGTGCCCGACGCGCCCGCCCACGCGCCTGGCCACGTCCTGCTTCCCGTCGCTGCCCCGATGCCCAGGGCGTCGCCACGAACCCCCTGGCCCCTCTCGCTCACTCCCTCGAGCTCATCCCCCTCCTCTATTCTCTCTCTCGCACGCACCCGAGTACGCCCGTCGCCGCCGCTCGCCGTAGACATAGCCACCGCCTACCCCGCGCCTCTCCGACGTGTCCCTGTGCTCCGCCCCGGCCCCCTCTTCCTCCTCACCGAGCCGCGTGACGTCGGAAGCCATAAAACGCTGGCCACACCGTCTCTTTCAACCTCGGTCCGCGAGATCACCGGCGACCGCACGCCATCACCAACCCGTCATCGAGCCCACCGAGCTGCTCTACGTGACCCCAGTGAGCTCCTGCTCCGAATCCCCCTCCTCCCCGCCATTATTTCGAGCTCATACCACTGACTCCTTGCTGACCGAGCTCAACGCCGCTCGGGCTCGTCGCCGGCGCCGCTCCGATGCCCATTTGGTCGCGCCAACGTGCCAAACGACACCGCCGCATCGCGTAGTGCCTTGCTCGCGCTTTAGTTCGCGTGTTTGCTCGCTGCAGCCATTTTCCCGTGCACAGCCGAACTCCGGCCACCGCTATTGAGCTCGCCGGCGTCGTTTACGTCGTCCACGTATCCAGCAACTTGCACCACTAGATGCGGCAGCTCCCCAGCTTCACATAGATGGCCTCCGCCGTCATTCTGGTCGCCGGAGTGCAAATCCCGCACCCTCCGACGTGTCTGCTGCCGCCGGCGGCTAAACGCCGGCGCGTTAGCCCCAGTTGACCAGGGGTTTGACCTCCCCTGGCTCAATGACAGGTGGCGCCGCCCTGCTAAGTAACCTAGATTACGATTAACTAAACCTAGCTAACTTAGCTTAGCTACTGACATGCGGGCCCCGCCCGGCTAACTAAGTTAGTTAGGGCTAATACTATTTAGGTTAGTCGCTGACCAGTGGGCCCAGCCCAGTTAGTTAGGGCTAACTAACTTGGTTAGTTGACTGGGTCACTAACCAGTGGGTCCCACTGGTCAGGTTTGACCTGGTCGACGCCTTTGACCTGCTGACGTCACCCTGACGTCATGCTGACACAGTATATGCTTCTGGGATTTTAAATAAGTCAGAAATGATTTATTTATTTTCAGAAAATACCCAAAACTTCTAAAAATCATAGAAAATCAACCGTAACTCCAAATGAAATAAATTATATATGAAAAATTATCAGAAAAATCCAATCTACCCATTTATGCTACTTTCATGCATGTTCGACCAACTTATACCCCTGTATAAGTGAAAACATGATAATGGCATTTTAAATACCCCTTATGGAGTTTGCATATGAACCCTTGGTTCATATGGACTTCATTTAAATTGTTGCTAGTTGCATTAGCTCAAACCACAGCATATTGACATGTCATGATCATGCATCATATTGTGCATTACATTGATTGTGTTTCTTTCTCTGTTGCCAGTATTTGTCCCCTCTCGATAGACGTGGTTTCGACGATGAGATCGATGACACCGATGAAGAACTATATTATCTTCAGGAGTGCCAGGCAAGCAAAACCCCCTTGTTCATTCCGATACAAACCCACTCTCTCGCTCCTGCTCTCTTTTTTACTGCATTAGGACAACAACGATTCATCTGTTACATGCTGCAGTAGTTGAACCCCTTTCCTTTGCATGACCTGTCATTTCCACAGTAAATAGATGAAACCCACTAGCATGAGTAGGAGTTGTTTGAGCCCTGATGTGCCTACTCATTCATGTTTGCTTGTCATGCCTGCTATTGCTTGGAGTTGTGTCAGGTCTGATTCATCGGGAATGAATTGGAAAGTTGTGAACATGCCCTACTGTGTGTGAGCTAAGTGTGTGAACATGATTTGGTAAAGGTAGCGGTGAGAGGCCATGTAGGAGTACATGGTGGGTTGTCTCATTGAAACCATTCTCAGGAACTGAGTTCTGCGTTTGTGATCCATGGAAAAACTACTACCACACATTGGGCCCGGAAATATGACCCCGCTCGACTTACTGACCCCTCTCGTCCTCTGTCCAGGAGTTGCAACTAGTTTCTGGTGTTTATAGGATATGTGTTGGTGGCCGTGCGTAGTGCTAACCCTAGAGGTGAGCTATGATGCGGTAGATACACTGTGACCGGGTATGCGGGGCGCCCGTTTGGCGTCTCGAGACCCTGTACACATCGTTTGGGGCCGTTGAGGACACCCCGGCCAGATTTCCTTGCGGATGGAACCTGAATAGGCGATAAACCTGGACTAGAGACTTGTGCTGTTAGTCAGGTCGTAGTCTACACCCACATCGGCTTTCGCTTGAAGTCTACCGAGCACATGTCGTGTGCAGACGCTAAGTGGTGGAAACATGTGTGATGAAGTACACCCCTGCAGGGTATAAAACTATTCGAATAGCCGCATCCGCGGTAAAGGACTTCTGGGTTGCCTATAACAGTTCATAGACAAGTGAAAGTGGATACTCTAAAATGCGCAAGATAAGCGTGAGTGCTATGGATGGCGTTCTCGTAGGGAGACGGGAGCGGATCCATAGTGGTGTATTGATATTGTGAATATGTGGACTCGCGTGCGCCACCTCAAAAGAGTTACTTGCAGTCGTAGTTTAAGATAGCCACCGAGTCAAAGCTGGCTTGCTGTAGTTAAACTCCACCACCCCCTGTTGATACCGATGCATATGTAGCTAGTTCTGATGTAAGTCTTGCTGAGAACTTCTGTACTCACGTTTGCTTAATTTATGTTTTGCAGAGAGACTTCAGTCTCGCTAGTAGTTTCGCGTGGACTTCGACGTTTAGCTTGATACCTCAGCTACGATCTTGTGCCCTCGACAGGATCTGGTAGATAGTCAGGCTTCTTAGCATTTTTCATTTGTAGATGTCTGTACTCATACATGTTAAGCTTCCGCTTGTGCCTTGATTTGTATGCTATGATTGTTGGGTCATGAGACCCATGTTTGTAATATCTCGCTCCTCGGAGCCTAATGAATAAATACTTGAGTTGTAGAGTTATGTTGTGATGCCATGTTGTATTTACACATATCGAGCATATTATGTGTATGATTGAAATGCTTGGTATGTGTGGGATCCAACAATCTAGTTGTTTATCCTTGGCAGCCTCTCTTATGGGGAAATGTAGTCTAGTGCTTCCATGAGACATAGTAGTCCGCTACAGCCCGGTTCACCGGAGTCCTGTTAGCCCAGCACTACTGCTCAGGACACTTGACTGGACGGCATGTGTTTCACTTTGTTCATGTGTCTGTCCCTTCGGGGAAATGTCACGCGGTGACATCCGGAGTCCTGCCTAGCCTGCTACAGCCCGGGTTCCCGGAGTCCTGTTAGCCCAGTGCTACAGCCCGGATTCACACGCTGCTGACCGACATGCTCGATGTGATTCATGTATGCCTGTCCCCATAGGTTCGTGCCGCTTTGGGTTCACGACTAGCCATGTCGGCCCGGGTTCCCTGTTATATGGATGCTAGTGACACTATCATATACGTGAGCCAAAAGGCGCAAACGGTCCCGGGCCATGGTAAGGCGACACCCGTGGGAATACCGTGCGTGAGGCCGCAAAGTGATATGAAGTGTTACCGGCTAGATCGATGTGACTTGGAATCGGGGTCCTGACAGGGGGGCACCGCACACGGCTAAAAGCAATTAACTTGTGTGTCCTAGGGTGCCCCCTACCCCCGTATATAAAGGATCAAGGGGGAGGCCGACTGGCCCTAGGCGCACGCCAAGGGAGGAGGAATCCTCTTCCTAGTAGGAGTAGGATTCCTTCTTTCCTAGTCCTACTAGGAGGAGAAGGGGAAAGAGGGAAAGGAGAGGAAGAGGAGAAGGACAGGGGGCGTGCCCCCTCCCTAGTCCAATTCGGACTCCCTATAGGGAGGGGACACGGCTGCCCCTTGTGGGCTACCTCCCCTCTTCCCTATGGCCCATGTAGGCCCAATCTTTCCCCAGGTAACCCTCCGGCACTCTGGTTTTCTCTGAAATCACCCGAAACACTTCTGTGTCTGAATGTAGTCGTCCAATATATCAATCTTTATGTCTCGACCATTTAGAGACTCCTCGTCATGTCTGTGATCATATCCAGGACTCCGAACTACCTTCGGTACATCAAAACACATAAACTCATAATATCGATCATCACCGAATGTTAAGCGTGCGGACCCTACGGGTTCGAGAACTATGTAGACATGGCCGAGACATGTCTCCGGTCAATAACCAATAGCGGAACCAGGATGTTCATATTGGCTCCCACATATTCTATGAAGATCTTTATCGGTCAAACCGCAGAGCAACATACGTTGTTCCCTTTGTCATCGGTATGTTACTTGCCCGAGATTCAATCGTCGGTATCTCGATACCTAGTTCTATCTCGTTACCGGCAAGTCTCTTTACTTGTTCCATAATGCATCATCCCGCAACTAACTTATTAGTCACATTGCTTGCAAGGCTTATAGTGATGTGCATTACCAAGAGGGCCCATAGATACCTCTCTGATATTCAGAGTGACAAATCCTAATCTCGATCTATGCCAACTCAACAAACACCGTCGAAGACACCTGTAGAGCATCTTTATGGTCATCCAGTTACATTGTTACGTTTGATACCACACTAAGTATTCCTTTGGTATTCGGGAGTTGCATGATCTCATAGTCATAGGAAGATGTATAAGTTATGGAGAAAGCTATAGTAGTAAACTAAATGATCATCGTGCTAAGCTAACGGATGGGTCAAGTCAATCACATCATCATCTAATGATGTGATCCCATTTATCAAATGACAACTCTTTGTCCATGGCTAGGAAACTTAACCATCTTTGATCAACGAGCTAGTCAAGTAGAGGCATACTAGTGACACTCTGTTTGTCTATGTATTCAAACATGTACTAAGTTTCCGGTTAATACAATTCTAGCATGAATAATAAACATTTATTATGATATAAGGAAATATAAATAACAACTTTATTATTGCCTCTAGAGAATATTTCCTTCAGTCTCCCACTTGCACTAGAGTCAATAATCTTGATTACATTGTAATTATTCTAACACCCATGGAGTCTTGGTGTTGATCATGTTTTGCTCGTGAGAGAGGCTTAGTCAACGGGTCTGCAACATTCAGATCCGTATGTATCTTGCAAATCTCTATGTATCCCTCCTTGACTTGATCGCAGATGGAATTGAAGCATCTCTTGATGTGCTTGGTTCTTTTGTGAAATCTGAATTCCTTTCTGTTGGTGTCAAAACCGGTGGATCTTAGGTAGGGGGTCCCGAACTATGCATGTAGGCCAGATGGTAATAGGAGGCAGGGGACACAATGTTTTACCCAGGTTCGGGCCCTCCTGATGGAGGTTAAACCCTACGTCCTACTTGATTAATATTGATGATATGGGTAGTACAAGAGTAGATCTACCACGAGATCAGAGAGGCTAAACCCTAGAAGCTAGCCTATGGTATGATTGTATGTTGTCCTACGGACTAAAACCTCTCCAGTTTATATAGACATTGGAGAAGTTAGGGTTACACAAGGTCGGTTACAAAGGAGGAGATATACATATCCGTATTGCCTAGCTTGCCTTCCACGCCAAGTAGAGTCCCATCCGGACATGATACGAAGTCTTCAATCCTATATCTTCATAGTCTAACAGTCCGGCCAATTGATATAGTCCGGCTGTCCGAAGACCCCCTAATCCAGGACTCCCATAGTAGCCCCTGAACCAGGCTTTTAATGACAATGAGTCCGGCGCGCAGTATTGTCATGTGCATTGCAAGGCGGGTTCCTCCTCCGAATACACCACGGAAGAATTTTGAATATAAGGATGTGTCCGACCCTGCGAAATAAGTTCCACATACCACCGTAGAGAATAATATTTCCAGAAATCTTAATCTGCTGACACGTTTTGGCAACATGACATCATGCCATAGCCCGGTGCTTATTCGAACCATTTTTCTTCAACCAACTCCACACATAACGCGAGGCGGTTTCTTGACACGTCTTGTCAAAGCAAAGATCGTGTTCCTCTAATTATGGGATTCTCATTAATACGGTCGTGGGTAACCCAACCGTGTCTAGGACTCCTAGATTATAGGCAAGTCCAAACAGCCACGGCGAGGACGCTTGATATTCACCCTCTTTATAAAGGGACAAGGTTTTCGCTTTTTCCCTCTTCGTGCTCAAACGAACCCATCCCCCGCCTCAAGTTCTAACACCCAAAGCCTAGGTCAGGTGCTCCGGATCTTCAATCATGTCCGGATCCAGCCTTCAAGGCTGATGGATGCCCTCCTCCGTTATGGAAGAGGATATCAAGAAGTTGAGGGAGGCCAAATACCTGACCGCCGAGGTTTCGCATCGGCTGCCTGCTCGAGGGCAGGTCGTCCCCACTCCCGAACCCAACGAGAACGTCGTGTTTGTCTCCCACTTCCTCCGAGGCCTGGGCCTCACTCTGAATCCCTTCGTCAGGGGTTTGATGTTCTATTACGGGCTAGATTTCCACGATCTAGCTCCGGACTCCTTTCTCCACATCTCAACATTTATTGTCGTGTGTGAGGCCTTCCTCCGCATTACCCCTCACTTCGGCCTGTGGCTCAAGACTTTTGAAGTGAAGCCGAAGATGACCGAGGGGCACCATGCAGCGTGCGGAGGCGCGTCAATAACCAAGTTGGCAGGAGCTCCATGGTCGATAGGTTCCTTTCCAGAGGTGTCCGGATTATGGCAACGTGAGTGGTTTTACATCACAGCTCCCAGAAGTGCCAAGTGGGCGGCTGCCCCTGCTTTCCGCTCGCCCCCCCACCACAACTGATGTCATGGATTTGCAGAGGACTGAGCTGGGGTCCAGCCAAGGACGTGCCTATACTACAAAGCCGCATTCAAGATCTCTTCGAAGGAGATTTTAATTTGGTTGTGGTTGTGCAAGTTATGCTGGTTCGTCGAGTCCAGCCCTGCAAACGCCGGCCCCTTCGCTTATGTGAGTTCAACCCAGAAGGACCGCATGCTATTCAAAGTTTCCTCGGCCTGACGCACGAGGAAACGTACAAGTTATTCTTCAGACCTCAAATAGAGTGTCCGGATACTACCGAGGACGTGGGCCTGAGCAGTAACCGCGTCGCCAAACAAGTAATTAATCCTCTAGCCGAACACACCGTCTTTTATTCATCATGACGTCATCTTTGAGAAATCGCACTTTGACCAGGACTGGCTAACAAAAGCGAAGATGATTCGATGTTCGAAATCCGGTGCTGGAGAAGATGCTCGAGCTCGCACCTTACCCGGAGCCCTCGAAGGAAGATACAGGGGGGAATAATATGGGCGAAAGCGGGCCCCAATCACTACCCGTTCCAACAGAAGGAATGAGCGCCTCCATAAAGGAGGATAACCGGGGGAGGAAGGGGACTGCTTCTGAGGATCCGGAAGCCGAGGCCTCCAAACGAGAGAAGAAGTCTCCAATAGAGGGTCCTGCCTCGGGGGGTGCTCTTGCCGCACAAAGTCCGCGGGGGGATCAGCACTCCAACGAGTCGTAAGTGATTCAAAAAATACTTTAATAGTGAAGGTATACTACCTTTCCTCTAAGGAAAATAACCGCCGCATATATCACGCAGTTCGGGTCTTAGCCCTTCTCAGCTGAGCTCATCTTCGGGGGATCTTCTTCCGGAGATGATGGAGAGCGAAACGCCTCCCCCGAACTCCTCCGCTAAAGACGCGGGCGACCCCGAAGTGTCGTTACGGAGGGCCTCTCCAGATCCGGTGAGGCCAGAATATAATCCCATAGTCATCCGAAGTCCCCAGCGTCTGGCTCTCGAAGAGAGCAAACAAAAGAGTCCGGCACCGTCTGGTATGCGGTCGAACGTTTTGAGGGAGCTGTTGGAGCGAGCGGCCATCTCAGAAGAACACCGTATGCTAATGGGTAAAGTGATGGAGAGAATTTGGTCCGCCGAAAGCGGATTACATGAAGCCTTTATGAGTCTACTAACAGGCTTTGAGGTACGTGAAATGATATTTGATAGTACCGCACATGTTAGGTGTGCCCTGTGTAGATAGTAGCCCCTGAGACTCTGGTTCCTATCGAGAACGGCGGCGAACAAAGGATCATAGTCCCAGGTAATAACCAGACTGCCTTTATGTGCAGGTGGTGGAAGCTCCGGTGGCTAGCCGGACTAGTGAGTTTGCCGAATTAAAGCGGCAACTGGATGCGGCAGACGCCGACATCGAGCTTGTTAACAAGCAACTTGATGAATCACAGGGTAAGTAATGTTTTCTGGTGAATGTCACGCAATAAGAGCAGCCTGATGCCAGTATCTTTAATATGTTGTGACTGCAGACAGAGCTGCCACCGTGGAGACCCTTCGGGCGGAACTTGCCCGAGCCAAGGAACATGCGAGGGTTAGTAACGCGGCTGCTTTGAAGGCGGCCGAAGAGTTAAGAGCCGAGAAGGCCGCCCATTGCGAAAGCAAAGAAAAGATGGCCAAGATGGCCGTAGAATTAAAAGGCACTGCCGACCGTTGCAAGTTCCTTGAAGAAAAGAACCGAGTGAAGGCAGCGGACCTTGAGAAGGCCATGATGGCGACCAAAGACACTCGCTCTGCTATGAGGGCGAAGAAGGAGGAGCTGCGCGAAGCCGGGGATATTGCGGCTGGGAAGCCCTTTCTGCTGTAGAGGAAGTTCGGAGATCCGCGGTATGCCCCTCTAGATCGGCTGTGGAGTTCGGCAGACGCATATATGGACTTGGCGGCAAGCGCTGTCGATGCGGTCGAATACTTCCGAGATCAGTCAGCTCGTGAAGTAGACAAGTTGTTCTGATCGCAATTCAATGCTCCAGAGCGTCTGCTTCCATTGACTAATCAGCTAGCCAAATGGGCCGAACTTAATAGGTTGTCCGGACTCGCCATGAGGTCCGTTGTAGACCATTTGTGGCTGGAGAAGCCGAAGCCGAACAACTATTTCAGCTTAGTGCAGCAGTTCCTTGGTGCGGTGCCGTGCATCAACACGATGAAAAGGTCGGCGTGCATAGAAGGCTCGCGGATGGCCTTTGCCTGTGTCAAGGCATAGTGGGCGGAGATGGATGCTACCACTGTTGCGGCGCAAGGTTCGGCCATAGGCCGAGTAGCTGCCAAGCACTATTTTGAAGAGGTTCTTGAGGGTGCTCGTTTGATAGGGTCCCAGTGCTCGAAGAATATTATGTTTGAGTGACATGTATTCCCATTGTAAACACAATGTTTTTATGAAATATAGTAAGATTGTATTTATACTTTTGCTGAAAAGTAATATGATGCCTCATGTGCGTCCGTTTATGTATATATGTATATAACCTCAAAGATTGCAGTCGTTGGCTTCAACCCCCACGCATATAATGCGGAGGTGCTCGCAAAAAACGCGTGTTCACACTTAACCCAACGTCTTGGTCCTATTAAGGAGGTGATAGCGCAGCAAACGAGGCAACCGGACTATAATGCTTTAACACTTTCACTTAGCCATAGGAGTTTGACAGTGGGGCTACTAGATAGCCCCTGGTGGCTCCACACTCTCCCGATCTCGGGGTGCGTACATGCCTGGCTAGAAAATGGCCCTTCGTTAAGGAGGAGGAATTCTAACATTTTGATACGTCATCGAGTGGTTGACCAGTCTCACGCTGTATCATGACAGTCAGTTTTCGGCTTTCTCTACTGAGGTGCTCGTCCGGATGAACCAGGGCACAATCGCAGTAGTTCTCCTGGTGCTACCTTAGCCGATAAAGCGGAACGTAAGGCACCAAAACACAGGAGCCGGGCAAACCCAACATTTGACCAAAGACAATGATTCGGAGCTGATGCATATAAGGCCAAACTCGCGACGCCGAACACTCCCTAAGGTATAAACTGGGCCAAAATAGTTCCCTTTGTAAGAAGCCCCTTCTGTATAGGTACGTGCATTATTCTGACGTGGCCACATGCCAAGACGTCAGCATCCTTCTCAATTGTGCTGAGAATTCGAGGGATGTGTATCAACAAGAGACAGTAAAAAAGGTTTACGCAGGACCTTAATCTAAAAAGAATCCTTGGAGCGGGTCCCTGTTGCACGTCTGCACCTGTGTCTCCGTTGTGCCATATCCTAGGCGGGTGTAGCACGATGGTCATCTGTAAAAGAGAGAAACTTAGGTGAAAAAGGTGTCATGCAAAAAGGTGGTTTTTTAAAGAAACCACATATAATTAAAAATGAGTAAAAAAAGTCCACTTGTCTGCGCACGTTGAGCCGCTTGTATTTGTAATAGGGGTGTGGCCCTACATCCAGTATGAATTACATATAGCTGCGCCGGACTCGTCTAACCATGTCCGTGGTCTTGACGACCTATCAAATTCTTTAGTTGGTGAGGCCGTTTTTAGTGTGCAGTTGCTAAGGCAGTCGCATTCTTTTCGGTGCACAAAGATCGCTTAATATTTCCATTCACCATGATGATGCCACGTGGATGGGGCATCTTGAGCGTGAGGGAAGTGTAATGCGGTATTGCATTAAAGCGAGCAAAAGGTTCGTGTCCAAGTAGTGCTTGATAACCACTTTGGAACAGAGCAATGTGGAAGGTTAAATGTTCGCTACGGAAGTTATAGGGGAAGCCGAATATAACTTTTAGTAGGAGGGAGCCCATGCAGTGAGCCCCTGGGCCTGGCGTTACTCCTTTAAAGGTAGTGTTGCTATGGCGGATTTTCATTGGGTCTATCCCCATTTCGTGGATTGTATCCTGGTATCTCTGGTTTAAACTGCTGCCACCGTCCATCGGGACTCGTGTAAAGTGGTATCCGTCAATTATTGGGTCTAATACCAGGGCAGCCCATCCTGCCCACCGGATACTTGCTGAGTAATCACGATGGTCGAAAGTGATCATTTGAGACGACCAGTGGCAGGACTTCGCTGTGATAGGCCCTTGGGCATGTCTCTCTGGGAGTGCCATTTTGCTTCCTTTGATCACGTGTAACACGTTGACAATTTTGACTTCTGGTGGAAACTTCTTTTGTTCCCCAGTGTCTTGCTTGAGAGGCTCATCCTCGTCTTTGCTTGGTGTATCCTCCCCCTTGTGTACGGCATTGAGCTTGCCGGACTGCTTCAAGACCCAACATTCTCTGTGGGTATGATTAGTGGGTTTACCAGGGGTCCTATGGATCTGACATACTTGGTCCAGAATTTTGTTTAGGCTGGACAGTTCGTCTCTGGCGCCTTTAGAGGGCGGCTTTTGCTGACTTGGCCGAGAGCTTTTGAATCCGGCGTTTACTGCCGTGCTCTTCATGTTGTCTTCTTTATTCCTGCGTTTGTTATTGTTGTTGCGCCGTGATTTCCTGTTTCCATCTCTAGCTTCGGATGTACTGGGGTCACTGGTGTTGCATCTGGCTAGCCAGCTATCCTCACCCGCGCAAAAGCGAGTCATGAGGCTTGTTAATGCTGCCATTGTTCTCGGCTTTTCCTGGCCGAGGTGTCTGGCAAGCCATTCGTCATGGACGCTATGCTTAAAAGCTGCTAAGGCTTCGGCGTCCGGGCAATCGACTATTTGGTTCTTTTTAGTAAGAAACCTGTTCCAAAGCTTTCAGGCTGACTCTCCGGGCCATTGAGTTATATAACTCAAATCGTTCGCGTCCGGAGGTCGGACATAAGTCCCTTGAAAATTTGCCCGAAAAGCGTCTTCGAGTTCTTCCCAGCTTCCAATGGAGTTTTCGGGGAGGCTTTTAAGCCAGTGCCGAGCTGGCCCTTTGAGTTTGAGGGGCAAGTATTTAATGGCGTGGAGATCGTCTCCGCGAGCCAGATGGATGTGGAGGATATAGTCCTCAATCCAGACCCCAGGGTCTGTTGTTCCGTCGTATGCCTCTATGTTTACGGGTTTGAATCCCTCTGGAAATTCATGGTCTAGCACCTCATCGGTGAAACATAGGGGCTGTGCGGCGCCCCTATATATAGGCATGCCGTGGTGTTCGGATGTTTGGTGTGTTGCATCGTGTGCTGGAGCGCACTTGCGCGGTCCATAGATGGATCTAGTTGCTCCGTCCTTTTGATGCGAGCACTTGCGTGGATCGCGTATTAGCTTCTGTGCGGCATTGCTTGCCGCTGCATGTTGGCCGTGAGGTCGTCTATTCGGCCGGGTGGCCATTTTTGTAAGTGCATCTAGTGCCACCCCTAGTTGGTTTTGGAGTATTGGACAAACCTAGTTGAGGGACTAATGTGTTTGTGAGAATTGCAGGATAACACAGGTAGAAGTCCCTCATTGATTCGGTTTTCCTACAAGAGATGACCCCTAAAAATGTATGAAGACACTGAAGTCAAAGGTGGTATGTGAAGACATTCACATTGAAGACTATGACAAGAGAAGACATCGCATGAAGACTATGGAGCGCGAAGACTTAGATCTTTCGTAGTTCTTTTTCTTCTTTGTTGAGTCATAGGAACCACCGTACTGTTAAGTGGGGTCCAAGAAAACCAGTCAGAATGACTGAAGTGATGCTTAACCAAAATCCTATGTCTTTGAGTGAAGACTATGAGAGCGAATCTTGTTCAGAGTTGGACAAGTCAGCTTTGCTTGTAGCCCAAGTAAAATTGTTGTGTGTGTTTGAAATCTGACCATTGGAACACGTGTCAATTCCTTAGTGACCCAGGGTCATTTCGGACAAATCAGGTCGGGTTGCCTAGTGGCTATAAATAGCCCACCCCCTACAACCATAAATGGTTGGCTGCTCAGAGTTAAAGTACGGCTTTTGTCGTTTGAGAGCAACCCACCTCGAAGCCTTTGGGAGGATAAAGCCCTAACCACCCAGAGCCAAAGAGTGTTAGGCATCACTTAAGTCTTCTTGTCTGTGTGATCTGAAGACTTATTACACTTGAGGACTGTGAATCCTCTAGCAGGTTAGGCGTCGCGTTCTGAGCATCCAAGAGTCATTGTGGATCGCCGGTGAACGAAGTCTGTGAAGGTTCGGAAGTCTACCTTGAAGACTTACCAGAGTGATTGGGCGAGGACTGGGTGTCCTTAGCTCAAGGGGAATAAGGTGAAGACGAGGTCTTCTGAGTTGAATCTCAGCCTCCCTAACCAGACGTACAGTTGTCACAACAACTGGAACTAGTCCAACAAATCATTGTCTTCAACAATCACTGGTTTCATCCTTCCCTTCCCTTTACTTACTGTTGGTCCTTGTGAAGTCATTGTATGATTGCATCACCATTTGGCCTTACTGAGTGATTACTTGTTCTGATTGGCTTTACAATATCTTCCTACCTGATCCTTACTGCCTAGCTGCTATTAGTCATTGTGCTTTCACTTCATTGAATACTTGACTATGGTTTGCCTAGTGTAGTCTACCATCCGCTGCATGGTAATAGGTTTATTTCTATCGTTTGTTTTCGAAACTTCCATGTTTTGAAGACTTTCATAAAAATCGCCTATTCACCACCCCCTCTAGTCGATCACTAGCACTTTCAATTGGTATCAGAGCAAGGTACTCCCTTGTTCTGTGTGATTCGGTTTAACCACCTGGAGTTTTAGCTATGTCGACTGCAGGGATAATCAAAGTCTCCGTTGCGTGCCCCGTCTTCGATGGAACTGAATATCTCTACTAGAAGAATAAGATGCGCATGCATCTTGAAGCCATTGATGTCGACCTATGGTATGTCGTCAAGAACGGCGTTCCCAAGGCTGGAGAAGGTGTCACTGCTGCTGATGTCAAGAAGTTCGTTCAACTGGACTCTACTACCAAGAATATCATCTGTGGTCATCTGACCAAAGGACAGTATGGCCGCGTGAGTGCTTTGGAAACATCTAAGCTAGTCTGGGACAGGCTCTCCAAGGTCAACGAAGGCGTCTCAACCCAGAGAGATCAGAGAATCAGTGTCCTTCGCAACCTCTTCAACCGCTTCAAGAGAAATGACGATGAGAATGTCTAGCTCACGTTTGATCGACTCACTGACATCACAAATGAGCTTCAAGCCCTCGGCGCTACTGAGATCACCAAGCATGAAGTCGTCAAGACACTCCTAAGATCACTTGACAGTTCGTTTGACACCCTAGCCCTGATGATTCAAGAACGTCCTGATTTCAAGACACTCGATCCATCTAACATACTTGAAAGACTCAACACACACGAGTTTCAGCTTTCTGAGAAAAGAGACATCTACGATCCCAACTATGGGCGAACTCGTGCCTTCAAGGCAAAGGCTGTCTCCTCATCTGAAGAAGAGTCTGACAGCAGTTCTGATGATCCTGAAGACATTGGAAGGGAGCTTGCTATGCTTGGGAAGAAGTTCCAAAAATTCACCAAGAAGAAAGGCTTCAGAAAGTCTTCACGATCAAGCTCAAGGAATGATGAAGCTTCTGCTCATGACTACAAGAAGAGAACATGTCACAAGTGCAAGAAACCTGGTCACTACATCTCTGAGTGTCCACAGTGGGACAATGAGAACAAGAAGAAGAAGAAGAGCAAGGAATATGACTCTGACGACAAGAAGAAGAAGAAATACTCAAAATCTTCTTCCATGTCTTCCTCCAAGTCTTCATCACACAAGAAGAGCTCATCTGGCAAGGCACGTGCATTTGTTGGCAAGGAAATGGACTCTGAGGATGAGTCCGCTTCTGAGGAGGCGGAGGTGGAGTCTGTGGAGGAGTCCGATTCTGGCGTTGCAAGTCTAGCTATAGCCTACGTTGCCAAGTTCATCTTCAACACTGAAGACAATGACTTCATCCCCGACACCGATGCAAATGACAAGGACTACTGCGCTCCGTCCTACTGCTTCATGGCACGTGGTGCCAACGTAAACACACGCACTACTCACTATAAAACACCCAGTGACGATGACTCTGATTGTGGTTCCAAACCCAGCTACAAAACACTTGCTAAAATTGCAACTGAACAACAGAAAACCATGGAACACATTCAAAAACTATTAGACAAAAGTGATGATCTGTTAGACGCTGAAATGACTCGATCTCAGTCCTTAATTGAAGACATAAAAAATCTTCACGTTAAGTATGAGGAACTTAAAATTCGTCATAAAACGCTCTCATCAGCTCATGAAAGGCTTTCCTATGATTATCTTCAAAGGAAGCAAGATCTTGAGAAATTGAGAGCGGCTCATGAAGATCTTCAAAAGGAAAATGAGTCACTTCACGCCGAACAGATCAGTTCAGCTCAGGAAGGATTTGAACCACCATGTCTTAAATGCATTGAGCGTGATAACGCTACTTCTGTTGCTGAATGCTCTACTGCTGCTACTATTGCAATATCTTCAACTGTTGATGTGGAAACTAACCCCTCTGCTGAGGACACCACTGCTATTGCTGATGAGAATGCTAGGTTGAAGACACTGCTTGAAACAGGGATGTACAAAAGTCTCAAAGGGCATCAGACACTTTGTGATGTCCTCAAAAGGCAGATCCTGAACCAAAACCCTAGGAAAGAGGGTGTTGGGTTCGTAAGGAAAATGAATGCTGATGGCTCTTACTGGAAACCTGAGCAGTACCCCAAAACCACATGGGTAGCTGCAAAGGAACCATCAGCAGATCCATCCACTCTATCTGGCTTCACTTGTGCTAACCCCATTGTTATTGATGAATCCTTTGATGCAAACTATAAACTTTTTAAGAATCAGAATGGTGAAGTGTTTGCCAGGTACATTGGTACTAACTGTAGGAATGGACCACCTATGAAGAAGATCTGGGTGCCGAAAAGGTGTTTGGAAAATCTTCCTGTGAATGTCATCATGACACCACAGGTGAAGAAGACAAACCCCAGAACACAGGCTTCATATGGTCCAAAGGCTTCATACAGACAGAGGACTCACCGGAGTCAAACTAACACAAATGTTTTACAGGGAAGACATACTCAGGCCTATGAATATGAGTGCGGTCCTTTAAACCACCATATTCATAAGACCAAGAACTATTCTGCTTATTCTTATGAGTACTACTGTCCACCTGCAAGACTTTTTGCTAGGGCTCCAAAGCCAAAGTTCTCAGATGCTGCACTTAGACTCATTGTTTCGAAGCCACCCCTGAAGATGTGGGTGGCTAAGAAAGCTTAACTCTCTTTTGCAGGGAAAGGTCTCCAGCCAAAAACCAAAATCGTCTGACACTATTGCTGGGGACCTTAAACATCTTGTAGGGTGCAAGATCAAATGCCCAAATGGTCTTACTATGTACTTTGTTTCTAAATCGCTTGCAACTTGCCCTATCAGTCCTAATCTCGGCCTAAGCTTTAATAATCCACTGGTTCGTCAAATGTTTTTGCTTCACAATTCTCTTCATGAAGCCTATCCCCCTAACTGCACGGTAGGGTGCGACACCAGCTGCTTCAGAATGGATTATTGATAGTGGGTGTACAAATCACATGACTGGCAAGCGAAACCTTCTCATGGACTCAACTTTACGTCCATCAGACAAAAGTCACATCACATTTGCTGACACTAGTAAAAGCAAGGTATTGGGTCTAGGTAGAGTTGCAATCTCAAAGGATCAACACATGGATAAAGTCATGCTTCTTGAATCCCTTGGTTTCAACTTAATGTCTGTTTCAATTCTTTGTGATTTAAACATGATTGTGATGTTCGGAAAATATCGTTGCCTTGTACTAATGGAATCTGACAAGTCTCTAGTGTTTGAAGGGTATCCAAAAGATGATTTGTATGTGGTAGATTTCTCAGCAGGACCACAACTTGCAGTATGTCTTCTAGCAAAAGCTTCTGAATGCTGGCTCTGGCATCGAAGGCTAGGGCATGTTGGCATGAGGAAACTCCACACCCTTGCAAGGAAGAAGCATGTCATAGGCATCGAGGGCGTCAAGTTCAAGAAGGATCACTTATGCGGTGCCTGTGAAGCAGGAAAGATGACGAGGGCCAAGCATCCCTCGAAGACAATCATGACAATGACTCAACCCTTCGAACTGCTACACATGGATCTTTTCGGTCCCACTCATTACTCAACTCTTACTACTACGGCTTGTCTCTATGGCTTTGTCATTGTTGATGATTATTCAAGATATACTTGGGTGCATATAATCCTTTACAATACTGAAGTGCAGGATGTCTTCAGACGCTTCGCCAATCGAGCAATGAACAACTATGGCGCCAAGATAAAGCACATCAGAAGTGACAATGGCACTGAATTTAAGAACACTGGCCTTGATACATATCTTGATACTTTGGGCATCACACATCAATTCTCAGCTCCGTACACGACACAGCAGAATGGCGTCGTCGAACGCAAGAACAGAACACTTATTGAGATGGCTCGAACGATGCTTGATGAATACAAGACTCCAAGAAAATTCTGGCCTGAAGCCATTGACACTGCATGCCATATCATCAACCATGTTTATCTTCACAAGCTTCTGAACAAGACATACTATGAGCTCCTTACTCGCAAGAAGCCAAATGTCAGCTACTTCAGAGTATTTGGCGCTAAGTGCTGGATCAAGGATCCACATCACACTTCAAAATTTGCACCAAAAGCACATGAGGGTTTTATGCTTGGATATGGAAAGGATTCGCACTCCTACAGAGTCTTTAATCTCTTTCATTACAAAGTGGTTGAAACAGTGGATGTGCGGTTCTATGAAACTAACGGCTCACAAAGAGAGCAGCTGCCAAATGTGCTAGATGAAGTTCCATCCAGTGAATCAATTAAACTTATGGGAACTGGAGAAATCATACCTTCTGAAGCTCAATCCGAAGAAGAACTCATCATCTCTGCACCTGATCAACATGAAGATAATGCTCAGCCTGAAGACAATCCCTCTAACAATGACAATGATCAGCAAGAGCAAAATCTTCGTCCTGTACATCCTCGTGTTGCAAATGAAGTGCGGATTGAGAGCATAATCGATAGCATCAATGCACCAGGTCCACTCACTCGTTCAAGGGCAACTCAGCTAGAAAATTTCTGTGGGCACTTCGCATTCATCTCAATAACAGAACCCAAGAAAGTTGAAGAAGCCTTCATGGAACCTGAATGGATTCAAGCTATGCAAGAAGAGCTTCAACAGTTTGAGCTGAATAATGTATGGGAACTGGTTAAGCGTCCTGATCCTCGGAAGCACAATATAATAGGCACCAAATGGATATATCGCAACAAGCAAGGTGAGCATGGTCAAGTTGTCAGAAACAAAGCTCGTCTCGTTGCTCAAGGATACACTCAAGTTGAAGGGATTGACTTCGATGAAACATTTGCTCCTGTGGCTAGACTTGAAGCCATACGCATACTGCTAGCCTATGCAAATCATCATAACAAACTTCTGTATCAAATGGATGTGAAGAGCGCTTTTTCTCAATGGAACAATTGAAGAAGAAGTGTATGTCGCACAACCACCTGGCTTTGAAGATCCAAAACATCCTGACATGGTATACAAGTTCAACAAGGCACTGTATGGCCTCAAACAAGCCCCTCGGGCTTGGTATGACACACTCAAAGACTTCCTGAAGAGCAAAGGCTTCAAATATGGTTCCCTCGACCCCACTCTCTTCATGAAGACATATGATGGTGAACTGTTTGTGTGCCAAATATATGTGGATGACATTATCTTCGGCTGCACCAATCAGAAATACAGTGAAGAGTTTGGATATATGATGCAAGAGCAATATCAGATGTCCATGATGGGTGAGCTGAAGTTCTTCCTTGGTCTTCAAATACGTCAGCAACGCAACGACATCTTTATATCTCAAGAGAAGTATCTCAAAGATTTCCTGAAGAAGTTTGGTATGCAAGACTGCAAAGGTTTGACAACACCAATGTCAGCCAAACATCATCTGGGTCCCGACGACAATGGTAAAGAGTGCGATCAAAAGGTATACCGCTCCATGATTGGTTCCTTACTTTATCTACGTGCATCAAGGCCAGATATTATGCTTAGTGTTTGCATATGTGCTCGATTCCAAGCGGCACCAAAGGAATCGCATCACTTAGCTGTGAAGCGAATTCTTCGATATTTGGCTTACACCCCAACTCTAGGATTATGGTATCCAAAGGGCTCAGAGTTTGATCTGGTTGGTTTCTCGGATGCTGATTATGCTGGTGACAAGGTGGATCGCAAGTCTACATCAGGCACATGTCATTTTCTGGGACGATCACTTGTCTGTTGGTCTTCAAAGAAGCAGAACTATGTATCTCTCTCTACTCGTGAATCTGAATACATTGCTGCTGGATCTTGCTGTGCTCAGCTTCTGTGGATGAAGCAAACACTCAAAGACTATGGCATTCATCTAAAGCAAGTGCCACTCTACTGCAACAACGAAAGCGCCATCAAGATTGCCAACAACCCAGTTCAGCACTCGAAGACAAAGCACATCGAAATTCGTCATCACTTTATCAGAGATCATGTTGTGAAGGAAGATATTGATATCATAAACGTCAACACGGAAGAGCAATTGGCAGATATCTTCACCAAGCCCTTGGATGAGAAGAGATTTTTCAAGTTACGGTGTGAGCTAAATATCTTGGAATCCTCAAATGTCCTGTGACCAGGCACACATCCTAACACTTATGCATATTGATGACTTAGATGTGCAACACACGAAGTAAAGTATATCTTCAATCAATGAAGACATACATTCTAAGTGTGAATACATTAATGTGGAATTTGACTTCGGAGCACCACGATAATTGTGCGCCGTGTCTGGGTCTAATACTTCTTGTACGGTGGGTAACGCCACCACCAAATTCTTCTGTTTGAAGTGTTTTACCCATGGCGTTACATTTGCTATGTCTTCACATTTTGTTTGCCTTCATTCTCAACTTGTCCTCATGATTATCTTCACTATGTTGATTTGATTGTCTTTTTCACATATATATACATAGTGTTTTGTCCTCTACAGCATTCACTTATAGCTATGTCTTCTTGTTGAATCTTTTGAACTAAGTGAATGTGATCGGACCCTAACCTCTCTATGCTTTCTATCTCAAACTCTATCTCTCCAAATCATGTGCATTCTATTGAAACTGTCGAATGTCTTCTCTGCGTCCTTGTCAGCAAAAGATACAGAGACAAACATTAAGTCCGTTTTCAATGCCAATTCCTTCACCTGAAACCCGGGGAAGTGGGAACGACCACCCGACAATCCAGGCGTGCGTGGGAATGTGGAACAACCTCCGATAGCTTGCATGTTGGCCACATGTTCTTCAGATGTGAATCGCTAGGGGCACCTATGTAATAACGTTGTGTCGTCCCTGTCCCTATAAATACACGCCTCACCACAATCATTATCCTTCTTCCACTCTCGCACGAACCCTAGCGCCACCGCTAGCCCTCGACGACGCAGGCGACGAAGTGCTTAGCTGTCGCGACCTCTCCGACGCCGTCTTCATGCCGGCCGCGGACATCATCTTCTCCGCCGTTGCCGTAGGTGTCCTCCGTCGCCAAGTTAGGGAACGGACGATCGAACTGCTCGGCCTCCTCTTCCACTCCATCTAGCAGTTTCTTGTGTGGTAAATAAAACTCCCTTTTTATGGCCTCTTTGATCCTATAGATTCATCACTTTCTACCACAAGCAGTTTCTGTTCACACAAGTTGGATCCACTTCATACTGCATCTCATATTATGCCTAGTATGTCAACTTTTGCTTCACAAAGTAGTTAGATTCCTCACTTGTACTGATCTGTGGATTCGTACAAATCTGGAACCAACTCCTTATCTGTGAGTGAATGTCTTCGCATGATGAGGTCAATGTCTTCTAAACTAATTTATCTTCAAAATCTTCTGAGAATGCATATGACCTCTTCCCCTTCCCTCGCACCTTAATGCTGTCACAGGTACTTGTCCATGGGAGAATCCCTTGGTTCTCATAGTGTGCATTCATTTGCAGAATTCTTACAGCATCACATAAATTCTCCCGAAGCCAGTTCCTGTTTGTCCAGCAAGCGAAAGCCCTTGAAGGGTGGCAGAAAGCGTCGAGGTGAGACATCAAGAGATCTGCTCGATGACCTCTCAGAACTGTACTAGACAGATCCAAAAGAGGATTACAATCAGCGCAAGACACGAATCTAATGGATTCGACGATATTGGGCAGAACAGTGGTTCAAGTACAGATTTGTGACAAAGGAATATGCTGAAAAGAATGCCATCAAGCGACCATGGGGAGACATCCTATACAAAAATCTTCAACCCAGGTCCAGAGATGAAGCCATTGAACAAGGCTTCTATCCCTGCATGGTCCGTGGACCACAGCCTGCGGATGCTGACCCATCGTCACTGCTCTGGTGTCGTGACGACAATCTGTTCAAGCGCAACTTCCAGTTTGCCCAGAATTCGGCGAAGCAGAACAAGAAGTCATTGGGACTAGACTTCAACCCTGGTCCCTCTGCTCCCCGTGTAGATGGCACCCGCGATGACAAACCCAATGTCGTCGGTCCGTTCTACAACCTGGATGGCCTCATCACTCACATCGTTGTTCAAGGTGCCAAAGTGGATCATTCTGATGATGATGCTGACACTGATGAAGCCCCAGCTCCTACTCCAAAGTCGTAGAAGTCAAAGCTGCCTAAAGGTTCAAAGCCTGCTCAGCACCAAAAATCTCACGGACGAAGCCACTGGCTACTGCACCTCCTGAAGACAGTGTGCAGTCTGAAGATCTGTCACGCATCTCCAAGCCCCCGAGAGTCAAGATGCCTCTGCCACATACCAGCCAAGAACTGACTGCTGCTGCTATTCTACGCAACGATACCATTGATCTATCCAGTGATGAAGATCTTGCAGATGACGCTCTTGAGCAACCGATCAAGAGCAAAGAAGAAGCAGAAATCTTCAACAATTTGCCTCTCTTTGACGTGGCAATCATCCATGACTTCATCGATGAGTGGTTCGACACGCCCAACCTTAGCTTTGAAGATCTGCAACTTCCCATTGGCCTCAGTGTCGCTTTCCATGGCGCCATTGCTTCAGAGTTAGCTATAGCCCAGCGCATCGTTGAACTGAAGCAGAAGATTGACTTTGAGAAAGCTCAGTTCAAGAAGCATATGGCCAAGCTCAGTGTGCAAGAGGTCAAGAACTTCAAGATCATGCTGCACGAGCTCAAAGAAGCCTTTCTCAAGAAGCATGAAGAAGCTCAAGGTTCTCATGACACTACAAGAAATGTGTCAACTTGTGACCACCACTATTGGTCATTGAATGGTCACAAATTTCCATTTGTGACCTTTTTGTGACCAAAAACATAAGGTCAAAAGCTAGCCGTCATAAACTGACTATAGCGACCTTTCTTCTGGAATGGTCGTAGACGTTTATGACCAAAATACGTCTACTGTGGCATTTCGGTCACTAGCAACCTCCCCAGGCCACGTAGGCATCCAGCGTGGCAAGCTGATGTGGCACAAGATTCAGCCCGGTCCAATTCAGTTTTCTACATGGGCCTAGCCGAACAATTCGGCCTTTTTACTGTATAATTTTTCCCTATTAATTTGGTTGACTAAATAGGCCAAGCCCAAATTTTAGCCTTTTTATTTCTGGGCCATGGCCTCTTATAATGCATTTCTTATTAGTTTTTGTTCTTCCAGAAAAATATTGTTTGGGCCATGGCCTTTTCACCCCAGACCACGTTTGTGCCATGTTTATTTCTGTGTCATGGCCAATTCAGGCCCAATACTATCATGGCAATTGAGTAATTTTCACAATCTGGCATTAAAGCAACATGTACACAGGGAATACAAAATTTCATTACACAGGAATTGTTCAACACGCAGATTTGGTACATCTGGTACTGTCCTAACAATGTCCTAACAATGTCTACATAATTTGCCTTATCTCACTACTACATAACATTGTCCAACATGTAGGAGCACATCTGGTACTGTCCTAACAATGTCTTCATTGCTCCCTCTAATGGGCAAGTTCTCCAGGTGCGATAATTTGCCTTCCTACAAGAATAGGACATTACATGAATAGATCAATTGAGGAGGAAACATTAAAACAGGCTGAAAGCATCACACATACAAATAATAACAGCATACATTAATGTATAAAATAATAAAAATATCTATAACCAGGGCTATTTCTAGCCAACCTGTGTGCATGAATCATAATAGATCAAGCAAAAGATGTATAACCATCAGCAAACAGCAAATATTAGTGAAAGGGGTCAATTTCTAGTACTCGTCATTTTTGCAAAGTGAGCAAGAACGATGATATTTTCCTACACATACTTTTTGGTTTTTCCTTAGTCCTATAGTGATCTGCTCACTCCAATTCTATCTACTCAACACATTCACATGCAACATGGATAATCAGGAAGCATCTACTCAAATAAGGGATTAGAATGCAACATGGACAACTATGCCCTATGAAACAGTTCACGTATCAAGAACCATCAAAGTAAATAAGGAACTGGTATAGAACACCAACTCAATCACCTTCACAGCAATGAAATCATGGATAATTCTTCTATTTAATTGAAGTTCTCTAAGCTTCTTCCCCCATTGAAAGCAGTCTACAAAAGAATTGAGAACAAGGTCACTGCTAGTCAATACCAGTAATACCTCTACAGCAATTCGGAAATATAATCACTGCTGGTCAATACCAGTAAAGGACATGCTTTTTCAGAGGGGTAATCACATCATTGACAATTAATAGTCAAAAAGTCAGACGATTGACAATATTAAGCTGTAACTAAAACATTCTGGTGGCTTAGTGGGCATATCTAAGCACAGGAAAGGGGGGCATTTCTCAATCAAACTGAAGAAAGATGCACATCATTCATTCATTCAGTAAGAAGTACAGATCCCTGTAGCTGTAGGTGCACGCATGGTGTAACAAAGATGAGTAATCATTAGGAAGCATTTCAGAGTTGTGCAGTTACTAGTGTGTGGTCCTGTGTTTACCCCAATGCACGCCAACCATGGGCACGAGAAAATTGGTACACAAGCCACTAATAGTCTGCTAGTCTTACTTAGAACATATGGTGGCACATGATGGCAGGCAGTAGTACGTATACATGAGAACAAGCACCACAAAACGACACAACTAAATTTTTCACTCAAGTTAGACCCCATTTTTATGGATGATCACCGATTTGCATGCATTTTTATCTTTCTAGATATTTTTAATCATACCACTATACCACTATACCAGCACCACTAGTTACTACTCTTAATAATGATAAACCTACGTAAGTAGACAGTAGACAAAAGTTACTCGTCACATCACCCCCCAACTGATTGATTAACAAAAGGAAAACACAAGTAATAATTGAGAAGAAAACCACATGATGCTAGACTGAGCTAAGCTATTGTTGTCATCATGCATGTAACAGCCGGCCGGCCGTAGTTGTCAAGGTCGATCATGGGAAGGTGCCGTTGAGAGTGGGCAAGTCCGGTCGTGCCATCATCGAGGCCGAATCATGGATGGTCTGCTAGAGTTATCACAAGCAAACTTACACGTACACATGCAGTTTTAATTAATTAAATGATTAGGCAGCAAAGGCAATTGGAAATCTAGGAGTTGACTTGGATCGGGAACAAGCATATCGGACCACAAGATTTAATTAATTAAGTAACCAAAATTTACTTAGCCCAGGAATAGAAAAGCAAAGCTAGATGTACATAAACAGTCTGGCAATTACCTTCTCAACATACTGCTCCCTCATAACTAGGCTGACATTCTCCTTCTTGAATGCAGTCTCAATAATCTGAAAATCACAATTCTTAGTGTTAGCTTGTAAAAGAATCGATACTGCTAGTTCTGGGTATTCCTAAGTGAATCATTCAAGCGCCAAAATCCAATGGCATGCAGGTCCTACACCCGCCAGGATTGTCAACTTCTCATCAAATCCAACAAAACACCAACTGAAGAGAACTGTGAGGCATCAAAAGTAAAGCTAACTATGTCATGGCAACCACAACAAATAATTCTCCAACAACAAAAGTAACAGCATACCATAGGGCTGCCAAATCGAGCAATAGTGTTAAGTAAATTTCCTCAAATGCTTGCTAGTAAGGATTGCAATAGTCGAGCTGCTGCAGTGATGCAATAGTGCCAAATCAATGGTGCACAACTGCATCAAATCGAGCAATAGTGCCAAATCACTTCACCTACTCATGCCAAAGTGCACCCAAATGTCTCTATTAGTCCATCAGCATCTAAATAGAACTCCACATGCATGCTAGTAAGGGAATCCACCGGCAAACGAACGAAGATTTGGTCATGAGCCAAACCCACGATGGACGGTGCAAAGATGGTACCTCGAAGGTGCTGGAGCCGGACTGGAGGAGGTCGGGCTGGCCGTCCTGGCGGGGCAGCGTGCTGCGGTAGATGACGTCGCCGCAGTCCATCACGGTGCGGGGCAGGCCCACCACCTCCACCAGCTGCCGCCCCACCTTGGCCCCGAGCTCCGCCGATGCCATCACCTGCCGGACCAACGCCGCCACGGCGGGGGGCGCCCGGCGGCGCCGGCGGAGGTGGAGACTCCTGGAGCCGCTTGACGAGCACCTGGCCGACGGAGGCGGAGACGTCAGCCACTAGATGTGGTACCTCGCCGATCTGTGCGCGGTGGGAGAGGAGGAGAAAGGACGCCGCGGCGGGACTAAGGTTGGGGGAGATGAGGAGGTTGTGGGCGGTGGGGATGGGGGAGGCCGGCGGCGGGGTAGGGGTTGGGATGGCAGAGAGAGGGAGGTATGGGTCGGGGAGAGGGAGATTGTGAGGTGAGGGAAGGGGATAGGATGGCGGCGGCTGCGTATGGATCTGGGAGAGAGGGAACGGAGCAGGGGAGGTGGTGGATCTGGCCGCCGGGCGTCGAGGGAACGGAGCAGGGGAGGGGGTGGATCTGGCCGCCGCCATGGCCATGGCCATGCCATGCGGCTAGGTCTATGTCATGAGCGAGGAGGGAGCGTGGATCCGACCGCGGCCTTGGGAGAGAAGGGGAGGGGAGGGGTTGCCGGCGGCCAGGGTTGGGGGAGGGGACGGAGGACGACACTGGTGGCGGCTGGGTGGTTGGGGACCGAGAGGGTTGGGGGTGGCGGCTGTGGGACGAGAGGGGGAGAGTGGATCGGGGGAGAAGAGTGGACCGGGGAAGCTAGGGTTTGGGTGAGAGGGTGAGATCTGCCATTGGATCCAGAAGCATCCGACGGTGGTTGATGCATGATCCGCGTGATATGCCTATGGACCAATCAGAACGCACCAAACAGTTTGACGATTTTTTGACCAAATAAATTGGTCGTGATTGATTACATACAATTTTTTCATTCCTTTTTTCAATGCTTAAAATGAGCTTTTTTGTGAAAGACCTATCCAATATTTTTTCAAATGATGTCATATTTTGCACAAGTTTCATCTTAGATTGGCAAACAACATTGACAAAGGGAGTTTTCATTTTCTTGGACGAAAAAACCATTTTCCATTTTTCGAGTGCCCAAAGGAGTTTTTTTGTGAAGGACCTCCAAATAATTGTTGCAAAATTGGACCAAATCATTTTTCTAAAATACTAGGCCATATTTAATGCACAATTGACAAAATGGTTGTGTGTAAAAAGTTTTGATCCACCTCTCGTGAAAAAGACAAATTTCCGCCGATTCAGGTGGAAGCGGGTCAAATTTGAACTGCAGCTGCCTCATAGTTTGCTATTTATTTTTTCCAAAAATCATTTCTAGGTACATAAGTACCTATTTAATCATAGAAAGACCAAAAAAATTCCAAGATTCAACCACTAACTAGGAACGGTCATTCCCGCCGTTTTGACCGCATTTTGAAACGAGCATAAAAAATTCAAAAAAAAATTAAAAAATAGGGAAACCTTCGCATTGTGTCATTATATGTGTCTAAGTTCCCAGGAAAAATAACAAATTTGTAATACGGCAATTATTTTAAAAAAGTGTTCTCAGAAACGAGCTATCACGTATGGAGATCCATGGCTTTCAAGCCAAATGATCAATGTTATGGCCACATCCATGGCATAGTTTGTTCAAATGATCTCATATTGTGCACAAGGGTGCATATTGGAATGGCAAACAATGTTGCCTAAGGAAGTTGTCACTTTCTTTGGACGAAAAAACATTTTCCATTTTTTGAGTGCCCAAAAGGAGGTTTTTTAGTGAAGACCTACCAAATAATTGTTGCAAAATTGGACCAAATCATTTTTCTAAAATACTAGGACATATTTAATGCACAATTAACCAAATGGTTGGGTGTAAAAAGTTTTGATCCACCTCTCATGAAAAAGACAAATTTCCGCCGATTCAGTTGGAAGCGGGTCAAATTTGAACTGTAGCTACCTTGTAGTTTGCTCTTTATTTTTTTCAAAAATCATTTCTAGGTACATAAGTATCTATTTAATCATAGAAACACCAAAAAAGTTCCAAGATTCAACCACTAGCTAGGAACGGTCATTCCTGCCGTTTTGACCGCATTTTGAAACGGGCATAAAAAATTCAAAAAAAAATCAAAAAAATTGGGAAACCTTCGCATTGTGTCATTGTATGTGGCCAAGTTCCTAGGAAAAATAGCAAACTTGTAATACGGCAATTATTTTAAAAAAGTGTTCTCGGAAACGAGCTATCACGTGTGGAGATCCATGGCTTTCAAGCTAAATGATCAATCTTATGGCCACATCCATGGCATAGATTGTTCAAATGATCTCATATTGTGCACAAGGGTGCATATTGGAATGGCAAACAATGTTGCCTAAGGAAGTTGTCAATTTCTTTGGACGAAAAAACCATTTTCCATTTTTTGAGTGCCCAAAAGGAGGGTTTTTTTTGAAGGACCTACCATATATTTGTTGCAAAATTGGACCAAATCATTTTTCTAAAATACTAGGACATATTTAATGCACAATTGACCAAATGGTTGGGTGTAAAAAGTTTTGATCCACCTCTCATGAAAAAGACAAATTTCCGCCGATTCAGCTGGAAGCGGGTCAAATTTGAACTGTAGCTATTTTGTAGTTTGCTCTTTATTTTTTTCAAAAATCATTTCTAGGTACATAAGTATCTATTAATCATAGAAACACCAAAAAAAAGTTCCAAGATTCAACCACTAGCTAGGAACGGTCATTCCCGCCGTTTTGACCGCATTTTGAAACGGGCATAAAAAATTCAAAAAAATTCAAAAAATTGGGAAACCTTCGCATTGTGTCATTGTATGTGGCCCAGTTCCTAGGAAAAATAATAAACTTGTAATACGACAATTATTTTAAAAAAGTGTTCTCAGAAACGAGCTATCACGTGTGGAGATCAATGGCTTTCAAGCCAAATGATCAATCTTATGGCCACATTCATGGCATAGTTTGTTCAAATGATATCATATTGTGCACAAGGGTGCATATTGGAATGGCAAACAATGTTGCTTAAGGAAGTTTTCATTTTCTTTGGACGAAAACACCATTTTCCATTTTTCGAGTGCCCCAAAGGAGTTTTTTTTGTGAAGGACCTCCCAAATAATTGTTGCAAAATTGGACCAAATCATTTTTCTTAAATACTAGGCCATATTTAATGCACAATTGACAAAATGGTTGGGTGTAAAAAGTTTTGAACCACCACTCGTGAAAAAGACAAATTTCTGCCGATTCAGCAGGAAGCGGGTCAAATTTGAACTGCAGCTGTCTCATAGTTTGCTATTTATTTTTTCCAAAAATCATTTCTAGGTACATAAGTACCTATTTAATCATAAATACATGGTTTGGTGGCGATACGTCGAGGTTTGGGCGGTGGCCGAGGGCCCCAACTCTAGAGCGCGTAAACTCGCATACCCGCCGTGTGGTCACCGCGTGACCCTGGCATTGCCATGTGTTCTGGGCGGCATAGGCATGTCTAGTGGGTTGGGCACTCCCCAGGTAGGTGCCAGGAAGAAAATTACAACATAAGATTCTCACGAGGAGACCGATCGATGCTCAAACATGAATAAGCAGCCAAGTGTTTGATTAGCGGTATGGGAAATGCACATGGCCAATGGGCGTGAGTTTTGGCCGAGGATGATCATCTACTAAGGACAATGTATTCAAAAAATTTCAGCTCAAAAGGAGGATCCTGGGTGGTACTTGCTCTGCAAAGTACCACACTGGACAAAAATATGAATGTTGAAGCTGGGCTCAAAATAATGAATGGATTGAGCTGAAATTTGGTGGAGGATGGTTATTTGGGCATAGGAAAGCATTGTAGCAAATTGATATCATCTTGACATGCCAAAGTAGTACTTCCTTCACAATGCTCTTCTATGGACAAAAACTTGGGAAAACTAGTGAGAGAGATTGGATAAATTAAATGAGCTAAAAATTGGTGTAGGTACGTTACATAGGTATGGTCATGCGCTGGTAAATTTTCAGATCATTTGGGTAAGCCTAGCTAGTACTTACTTCACAAAGCTTCTCTCGAGGTAGAAACTTTGGAAATTTCCCGAGAAAGATTTACTACGAAAATTGAGCTGAATATTATCATGTGGCAATGATTTGGGTATGGAAGAGTGCCCGAAAAGTTTGAGGGTAATAGGAGGGGTCTATATAACACTTGCTTTGCAACGTGCCAATTTGGCCATAAAATATAAATTGAACCTGGGATCACATAGATGATTTGACTAAGCTGCAATTTGGAGGAGGGTGATAATTTGGGCATATGAAGGAACTGTATAAATTTCATGTCATTTAGAGATATAAAAAAGGTACTTCCTTCACAATACTTCTAGGTGGACAAAAACTTTGGAAATTTCCCGACGAAGATTTGCTAGGCAAATGGAGCTGAATTTTGTCGTGCGGTAATGATTTGGATAGGAAAGAGTGCCCAAAAATTTCGAGGGCAATCAAGAATACATAAATAGCACTTCCTTCATAAAGTGTTGTTGTGAACAGAATAGGAAAATGAATATTGTTGAATTAGTTTTGAACTAGGCAAGGAAGGATTTTTTACATATTTGATGAAGATATGCCCCAAAGAATTTATGAGATTTTTTGCGAATTTTGGGAATGATAGAAATATAGGTTGCTTCACTACCTAGGGCAAAAACTGCCACATGGACATGACACATAGGCAAAACTGATGAGATGGCGCCTAGTCATCACAACCCACCACAATCTACAAGGCTATGACCATCTATATTGGTCATTAACAACTAGAAATAAGGCAGCGGACTAGCACTATTTGCTTTGTGACCATTTTGTGTAAGGAAATTACGACCTTTCTGACCAAAATGGTCGCAATGGTTTAGGGTTTGGAGCCCCCTGAACAGCTTTTGACCAATTGGTCTAAAATGGTCATAAATTTATGACCAATTCTTCGAGGATCACTGACAGAAGGTCATAAGTTGACATATTTCTTGTAGTGTGAGCGCATGAAGAGCCTGGCTGACAAGTGTGTGCAAGCCTACAATGAGGCTGAGAAGCGCAAGGCTCTTGGGCATCCTCGCATTGACCCCAGGATGGCTGCAAAGCAGAAGAAGAAGAAGAAGAAGAAGAAGAAGAAGAAGAAGAAGAAGAAGAAGAAGAAGAAGAAGAAGAAGAAGAAGAAGAAGAAGAAGAAGAAGAAGAAGAAGAAGAAGAAGAAGAAGCCCACTATGGCCGAACCCAACGCACCAAGGCAGGAAGCACATCCCATTGTCTTCCCAACCAGCATGACTAGCTCGAAGCCAAAGGCCAGGTCTACCGCTTCAGACCTGAAGAAGATGAGGACAGCTGAGGCTAAAGCCAGAAAGAGGAAACATCCTGAAACCTCTGCTGCTGCTCCCTCTAAAAAGAAGCGCAAGACCAAGAAGGAACGGGCTGCTCCCATAGAGCCCTTAATTGTTGAACCTATCTCCATGGTTCGCCCTGCCACTGAACATCAAGAGCACCAACTGACTGTCCAGGAGCCTGCTTTCATAGAGGCTCATGAAGCTGAAGACATACCAGCAGCTGATCCCACCGCTGCTGAAGACATTGGTCATCATGACCATGTTGAAGATGATGTAGTTCTTCCTCAGATCGAGCACCAACAGGTATCATTGCCTGTGCTTACGCACAACGAACTAATCAGCATTGGTTGTCCTCTGACGCCAATTGCTCAGGATGCAACATGGGTTGATCACCCACAACAACAACAAGTCAAACCACCCCGGCAAGAAGAAGAAGATGACTTTGAGGCCCAGCCAACTCCATCTCCAAAGGCGTCGCCTGCGTTACGCAGGCTTCGCAAAGGACCAAGGTCTCAAGTCTTCGAGTCTGAAGCTAAAACTGCTGAAGACATTCCGGCTACATCAGCCGATGACACCCAAGAAGAAGAACGTGTTCCTACTCCCCTAACTACTGAAGAAGCTGTTCTCGAGGAGAACGTGTTTGTGCCTGACCCTCCAGCTCATCAAGTGGAGGTAGAAAATCTTGAGGCTGCCACCACCAACACCAATGAAGCCACTGACGTTGTCATGGCTGAAGCAAATGTGGAGCCTGCACCAACCCAAGAACCAGAAGTCAGCGAAGCCAATGATACTACTGCTTCTATCCCTGCGCCTGCTGCTGGTCCTCAGTTTGACTATCAGATTGAGCATAGGCCTTAGGTACAGAAGCCAATGCCAAGATTGCCCAGGTTTCCAGGTCCTGCAACAGCACCTGGATCCTTCAATGTCAACGGCTTCAAAGCAGACAACACCTTCTTCAATAGCTCCAAGAACCCCTACTCAAGGGAACGAATATCTTCTGATCGGTCCTGGAGCTATCCGCAGCGAAGCTATTATTCCTGCATTCTGTACAATCAAGGTCGCATCTTCCCACATATGCGTCTTGACACCGAAGCTGTCGGTGTTCTGGGAACGGGGGTCCCCAGACTTGCCTGCCTGCGGCATGCGGCGTGGCTCAAAGGAGGCCCAGCACGGCCCATCTTCATCAACACGAGACTCAAGACCCTCGCGAGGGGCAAAGCCTCGCGAGGCGGACGACACGGAGCTTCCTTAGGCACGGCCTCGTCAGGCTGGCTCGCGAGGAGGCGGAGAGATCAAGCCGGGGTGCCCGTGACGCAAGCCATGACGACTCAGGGCGCCAGGCGGGTGCCAGTGCGCGTAGCGTCCTTCTTTCCTCTTTGGTGCAAAGGGGGCAAGCGCAGCCGCGGAGTACCGAGGCATCAGGCAAAGGTTGCCATTTCGGTGCAACGAGACCAAGACCAGGAGGACTACGAGACGGAGGTCACCGTGGAGCCCAGGACGGCGTCATCACCAGAGCTTTGCACATGCGAAGACTGCTTTTGTCAGGGCCTCTATAAATAGGACCAGCCACCCACATAGCGGGGGGGGGGGGTCGGCTCGGTTCGGTTCGTTCGATCGGTAGGAAGCAGAGTAAGAGAGAGAGAGAAAGGTGGCTGAACTCCTCCTAGCAGTTCATCACCCCAGCCAAGAACAGGCCCTCGCGAGGCTGTTCTTCCTTGTATTGTTCATCATCATCAGCCCTAGGAGGCAATCCACCAACCATACACTGGAGTAGGGTATTACACCACAACGGTGGCCCGAACCAGTATAAATCTTGTGTCCCTTGTGCAGTTCTTTTAGTAGTTTAGATCTTTGCGAGGCGGGGAGGTAGAAGGTGTAATCTCCACGCGCACCCCAGTGTTCGAACCTTAAGGGTCTGTCGAAACCCGAAATCCGACATTTGGCGTGCCAGGTACGGGTGCGCCGGAATTCGTCTTCCACCGCTCCGTGCCCCGTCGCGTCGTCATCACCATGCCCGGCGACCAGGAGGGCAACCCCGACCCATGGGCTGCGTGGCCCGTCCGCGCGGAACCGCTCGCCTCAAGCGACCCCGTGCCCCAGGCAGCTCGCGGTCCGCAGGGCACTCCGGGCCGCGGGCGACGCAGACAGACTTCGGCAACTCTTACGCCGCGGCAGGCGCGGTCGGCAGCAAGGGCCTCCAATCACGCCGCGACCACGACACCCTACACCCGCCGGGAGCAGGCGAACTCGAGGGCCGCGCTCACGGTGGCCCGAGAGCTGTTGCGGTGCAGACTGCTGGAGGGCGGCCACGACGTGCTGCTGGAGCGAGTGGCGGAGCTCCTGGGCTTCGTCGCCTCGAGGGATCACCCCTTCTCCACCCAACTCCCATCTCAAGCCCAGGGCGACCCGCACAGGGGCTCCGCGCGCGCCCACGGGATCCAAGGCTACTCCGACGCCAGCGAAGCTGTCAGCACCGGACCGGCGGCGGCGCTGCCCCCGCCCCCGGCCCGCGAAGAAGGACTCAACACGACCCGCGGCCCCGGTGGGCGGCCGTGTTGCCACCCCGCAGTGGGCATGACAGGTGGGACCGCGTGGCATGCGGGGCATCACGGCGTGGCACTCGGGATGACGGCGACGGAGGAATACGTGCCCCTCATGATGGACCAAGGACACCCTCACGAGAACGGACAAGGCTCGCTCCTCGGCCCAAGCTGGGGGGACGAGGCAATGGAAGCTGAGCCTTTCCAGGAGCCCCGGGACGGACCCGCTGGCCACGCTGGAGGCAATGATTATCGGGCACCGCTAATTCTTCAAGAGCAGGTATACGCTAATCATGGATCGCAGGAGGTGCAGGTCGCTGCGGCAAGCAGCTGCCCCGCTCCCACAGTCTCCTACCCCTCGGGAGGAGGGCGCAGGGGGCTGCAGGAGAGGGGCCAAGATCCGACATCACCACCGCGGCGTTGGGAGCAAGGCATTCTCAGGAGGTAGGCCCTCTGCTGGGGAGGTGCCTCAGGGCCTGCCCCTGGCGGAGGACCCGTGGTCGTCGGGGGAACCGCTGGTGACCGCTCTACCCCATCGGGCGGCGTCCTGGGTTCCGGTCGTTGCTGATGGCACTAGAGTGTGGCGCAAGGCGGGGCCCTCGTCTGGCGGTATGAAGCAAGGCCAGTACCTGTGAAGAAGGCTCGGTGCCTGTGAAGCTCGCCGCCCCGTGACACTCTCACGTAATAATGAGTGGGGCTGTACATGCCCCGGAGTCTCAGGGGTGCCGGCCTCAGGTCCTGGGGCTCCCTCCCACGCCCAGTGGACAGCACTTAGCTCCGCGCTGGTGAGAAGACGTCCAAGACTAGACTAGGTGTCGGACGCGGCCTTTTGTCTGCTTTCATTGCCTTTCCCTTTGGCTGCAGCTTTCCCCTCGCTGGATTTAAGTTGGATTTGAATTTGAGATTTGCGCGTGTTTGGGGAAGGGGTGCTTATTCTTGCTCGAGCCTTTTCTCGCGTTCTGGTTACCGCTTCACCACAGCTGCCTCCCCTCGCGAGCCCCTCACGAGTCCGGTCAGGCCTGGCTCGTGCGCAACCCAAACTGCCGCTGTTGCTCCCTCTTGGGAGGATTTTCGACTGCCTGCGGAGGTTGTCCTGTTTGGAAAAGGCCCAGAGCCTGTGAAGCAAGGCAAGTGCCTGTGAAGCTCTCGCGCTCAGGAAAAGGCCCGGAGCCTGTGAAGCAAGGCGAGTGCCTGTGAAGCTATCGCGCTCAAGGAAAGGCCCAGAGCCTGTGAAGCAAGGCCAGTGCCTGTGAAGCTATCGCGCTCAAGGAAAGGCCCAGAGCCTGTGAAGCAAGGCGAGTGCCTGTGAAGCTATCGCGCTCAAGGAAAGGCCCAGAGCCTGTGAAGCAAGGCGAGTGCCTGTGAAGCTGTCGCGCTCAAGGAAAGGCCCAAAGCCTGTGAAGCAAGGCGAGTGCTTGTGAAGCTCTCGCGCTCAGGAAAAGGCCCAGATCCTGTGAAGCAAGGCGAGTGCCTGTGAAGCTCTTGCGCTCAGGAAAAGGCCCGGAGCCTGTGAAGCAAGGCGAGTGCCTGTGAAGCTATCGCGCTCAAGGAAAGGCCCAGAGCTTGTGAATCAAGGCGAGTGCCTGTGAAGCTATCGCGCTGAAGGAAAGGCCCAGAGCCTATGAAGCAAGGCGAGTGCCTGTGAAGCTCTCGCATTCAGGAAAAGGCCCAGAGCCTGTGAAGAAGGCCAACGCTTGTGAAGCTCCACGCCAGTGACACTCTCATATCCAACAGATCCAACTAAAGAACACCAAGGGCGTCACGCCCTCCCACAGGCTGCTTCGGGGCTTGCGCAAAACAAAGGTAAACCTGCCAACCGCCCGGTGCGGGTGCTCGTGTAATATGACAACTACTGATACGATGAACATAGGTTCTACATGAGGGGCTTCCCCTCCCAAAATGCTCTCACGGCCATCAGGTCAAAAACCCGAGTTCTATTCATGCAGGGTAAAAAAGACAGGATCGATACGCACTCAGTCGGACCAATCCCCCAATGCGTCCCCGGAAGCACCTCACGAGCCTTCGCTAGGGTCACCGAATTCGCCATTGTCGTCTGCGTCGCCGCCAGCGGCTTCAGGGCCGCTCGCCGTGCCGCCCTCGTCAGCACCCACGATCACGTCATAATCGTCCGAAGCGAAGGCCCTGACAAGGGCGTCCACGTTATCTTCCACCCAGTGCGCCAGGTCGCCTTGGACGGCCTGGGGAACTGGGGAGATGACAGCGTCAAAATTGAAGCGGGAATCCTTGTTTAGGAGATGGCTGAAGACACGGGAGAAGGCGCGCCCGAGCAGCGTGCGGCTCCTCTCTTCCACCAACCTATCGGCCCTTGCCGACCGCGCCTCCAGCTGCGTCACCATGGCAGTGAAGAACTGAAGGTTGCTAGCATAGTTGGCTGTGTGCGGCTCGCCAACAGCCGCCTCACAGATGTTGCCCAAGGCCGCGCTAGCTCTCTCCCAGAGCGTGGCGAGCATGGGACCGTGCACGTGCTCCAGGACCTGCCGCTGACATATCTTGTCCGCGTTCTGGCGCGCGATGCCCTCAGCCTCCTCCACCCGCTGACAAAGACGGAGCATCTCGGCCTGGGAGGCAGCTAACTCCCCTTGTGCTACGTCAAGGGCGGCCCAGGAGGTGTCGGCCAGCCGCATCGCCTCCTTCCGCTTGACCCTCAAGGCTGCGGTCCTCCCTTCAGCTTCGACCCGGATCAACTCCAGCCTCCTCTCGAACTCGCGCTCGAGGTCTTGGCACGCCATCGCCACCCGACGACCGACCTCCTCCAGGACACAAGCCTCCCGTGCGGCGACATCGTCCTCCACCTGCGTCACCAAGCGCTCCCTCGTCTCCAGCCGCTCGTACTCGCGAGTGCGTTCGGCGGGTTCCAGCGTCAACGCTTCTTCGCGCTTTTGGAGCTCGGCTGGGTCGCCGGAGGCCACCCGCATCGACGCAAGGGCCAGCTCGCGCCGCTCCACTTGCTCCTCAAGTGAGTGGCACCGGGCCAGGAGCTCATGATCCCGCTCCTCCGCCGCCTCTCGCCGTTGGTCAGCTCTCCGGGCCTCCTCGGTGGCCTGGGATCGGGCCACTCGAGAGGCCTCCAGCGACGCCTCCGCCTCTTCATCGTCAAGATCACGCTGACGGCGTGCGAGGGCGATGGCGGCCTCCAGCTCATGCCTCCCTACAGCCAGGCGCAGGCCCTCGGCCTCCTGGCGCGCGTCTTCGTCAGCAAGCTCCTCCCCAAGAAAGTTCACCGCGTCGGTCGCCCTTCGAAGGAACCCTTGGCGGCGAGCGCGGCGCTCCCGAGCGCGCTCAAGCACGTCTTCCACACCATCATCCGCCCCAAGCAAGCGCCCGGGGCCACGAATCATCGTTCCTCCTCCGGGCAAGGGGCTGGGGGCTGGCGCCCTCGCGACGGCCGGGCGCGTCGCACCAGAAGCCCGGCCTGGAGCCAGCCCATCTCCGGATGAAGGGCGCAGGAGGCGCCTCAACCAGTTACAGTCCACGACCAGACGAGAAGCCCACAGCAGACTGGCTATTCCCCGAGAGGGCCCACGAAGGAAAATCGCGGGGAATGAAGGGCCGCGGTGCACCTCGGGATGGTCCACCCCTTCAGACGCCCTCAACACAAGGGCAGAGCTGCTTGGAGCATTTGAGGACGGTAGAGGGGGCGAAGCCAAAGGAGGCGACACCTCTGCTACTTCCGCGAGCTCGGCCGGAAGGGGCCTGCGGAGCAAGGATCAGTGAAAGCAACAAGAGGATCAAGAGCCAGAGAGGAATAAGACTTACTCGTCAGTGGCGAAGTACTTCCTGCGCTTCAGCACGCGACAAGGGAAGTCATCACCCAGGGCCTCCCTTTTCCTCCGAAGGGCCTCAAAGTCCACGCGGAAGCGGCCCAAGAGAAGAGCACAAGGATCAACCTGCGGCGAGGACGGAGCATCAGAGCGATCCGCGTCAGGGGCGCCTGCCTGGCGCATGTCGTCCATCACCTCGCCAGAAGACGCGGCTGGGGCCTCCAAGGCCTCAGCCCGGGCGCTGGGAGCGGCTGCTTGCCACCTTCGGCCGCAGCGGCACGGGTCCCAGGAGCTGTCCCCTCGCGAGCATCACCCGGTGCTGCCACCTCATCGGGAGCCCCCTCGGCCTCCGGCACCTCCTGCCTCCCTGCTCCGCCACTTGAGGAGGAGTCGCCTTGGCCGATTGGAAGGGTAGTCACCACCATTGGATTCTCGCGAGGTCCTTGGAGGCCGGCGGGGCGCAGCCCCCACTCATCAAAGACGGGCATCTGCTTCACGAAGTCAGCCCTGCTCTGGCAGAGATACAGCAAGGCCCCTCCCTACCGGACGTTGCCGGGATTGGGGTCCCCGGCAAAGGTCAAGAGCATCGACTTCAGCACCGCAGGAGCCAGGTCCTCTTCCTGGAGCCTCTTGCTATCCTCACGCCCACGGAAGGCCCACATCCGGCGAGAGTGGCGTTGAAGGGGAGCAACACGGCATAACGGAAACTCCTTCACCACTTTAGGCGCTGTCACGCCGAGCTTCCTCAGGAGCGCGAAGTGGCTCCAGACAAAGACGAGCCGGGGGCTCTTGAGCGTCTCCTGGCCCCAACCCGAATTGGGACAGCAGGCGAGGTCGGCTTCGATAGCAGGGGGCTGGGCACCCCTGTGTATACATACAACCACCGCTCGCGGAACCCAACCGTGGGCAGGGGGAGTTTGAAGTCAATCCCAGAGGCCTCGGTCTCACGCTCTGCAGCAAAGCTCACGCACGCCCAGCATTGGGAAGGGTCGACAAGGTGAAGCGAGAAGAAGTGGCGCAGCAAGGCAACCGAAGGAGGGATGCCCACCATGGCTTCGCAAACGAAGGCGAAGACCGAAAGGAGGGTGATGGACTCAGGACTTAGATGCATCACGTGGATCTGATAATGGGAGAGCACGGCATTGAAGAAATCAGAGAAGGGGGAACCAGACCCGCCCACAAGGCGTCGGTAAAACATGGGACCTCGGTTGCTATCCTGTCGATGGAGAAGTGGGACGCAGGCCAGGCCGTCGTCCTCCCGCACTCATTGAAGATGGTGGCCAGAGCCAAGTTGTCCCTGCCTAGGCACTCTTGATTGAGCACGGTCGATTGGCCGACGGCGGGGGCCACCGATGGCGGCGCACAAGACGGAGGCATGGGTTTCTCCCCTCTTTCCTTCCTCGTCGGAGTCATGGCGATGGGAAGGAGGGGGAAGATTCGAGATTGGATTGGAGGCGGGAGCAGGCGTTCGAAGGAAGGAAGAACAGGAGACGCTCGAGCAACAGGAAGGGGAGCGGCTGTGTGCAACTACAAGTCCGCCTAGCAGGGCGAAGAATAACGGGGCGTGGGGGGAACAGTGCCGCCCATGTCCCATCAACTGCCACGCGGTGCCCAAGGCCGCAGGCTGTTAGGGCCCGCGGCGCTTCTCCCTTACCCTTTTGCCTCTCAGCACGGCCAAGTCCGCGCGCACCTTGGGCCCGGGGGCTACTGTCGGCGTTCTGGGAAAGGGGGTCCCCAGACTTGCCTGCCTGCGGCCTGCGGCGTGGCTCAAAGGAGGCCCAGCACGGCCCATCTTCATCAACACGAGACTCAAGACCCTCGCGAGGGGCCAAGCCTCGCGAGGCGGACGACACGGAGCTTCCTCAGGCACGGCCTCGTCAGGCTGGCTCGCGAGGAGGCGGAGAGATCAAGGCGGGGTACCTCGCGAGGTGCCCGTGACGCAAGCCATGACGACTCAGGGCGCCAGGCGGGTGCCAGCGCGCGCAGCGTCCTTCTTTCTTCTTTGGTGCAAAGGGGGCAAGCGCAGCCGCGGAGTACCGAGGCATCAGGCAAAGGTTGCCATTTTGGTGCAACGAGACCAAGACCAGGAGGACTACGAGACGGAGGTCACCGTGGAGCCCAGGACGGCGTCATCACCAGAGCTTTGCACAGGCGAAGACTGCTTTTGTCAGGATAGTTGATACTTGTTGTCCCCCTTCAAATTATCCCGTCATTGTTGGCTCCCTTCCCGCTCAACATTTGGGAAGAGGACCAGGGCCTCTATAAATAGGACGAGCCACCCACATAGCGGGGGGGGGGGGTCGGTTCGGTTCGGTTCGTTCGATCGGTAGGAAGCAGAGTAAGAGAGAGAGAGAGAAAGGTGGCTGAACTCTTCCTAGCAGTTCATCACCCCAGCCAAGAACAGGCCCTCGCGAGGCTGTTCTTCCTTGTATTGTTCATCATCATTAGCCCCAGGAGGCAATCCACCAACCACACACTGGAGTAGGGTATTACACCACAACGGTGGCCCGAACCAGTATAAATCTTGTGTCCCTTGTGCAGTTCTTTTAGTAGTTTAGATCTTTGCGAGGCGGGGAGGTAGAAGGCGTAATCTCCGCGCGCACCCCAGTGTTCGAACCTTAAGGGTCTGCCGAAACCCGAAATCCGATAGAAGCAATAGCTGGTTTGCCCTGTCTGGAAGAAGCTCTGGATTGCTTCAAAGAGGTTGGATTGTTGCCCTTCATCACCGACCAAGAGCACTGGAATGAAGAGTTGCTGCTCCAATTTTATGCCACACTTCACATACGTGGTTACAACAAAGATCCAAAGACTTGGGTCCTAGAGTGGATGACAGGAAATGTTCATCACGAAGCCAAAGCCTTTGATATCATTGAGCTCACTGGTCTGCCCACTCCTGGAGATCTCTATGAACCTAGATGTCAACTTCACAGTGAAGCTATGGAAAGCATCTTTCAGAGGCCTGAACCGAACATGAGTCAGATGCTCAGTATGATGAAGCCTTTGCCACAAGATGCTGCATATCCTAAGGAGTTCTTTGTTGAAGACCTTGAGTATCTACCAAGGACTATCTATCACATTATAAGGCGAACTCTCTGGCCCATCAAAGGACATTCTCCACATGCAAAGTTGGAAGGTGCAATGAAGACCTTGGTCTTCTATATTCTTCATGGCAAATGCTTCAATACACAAGACTTCTTCATCCGCCAACTTGCTGCATCAGGATCTGATCTTTTTGGCTTGAAGTTCTATGCTCCATGGATAATGCGTCTGATTAAACTCCACTCAGCTATCTCATATCAGCCATCTGCTCGCAATCATCGGATCTTTCTGCCTGATGTGGATATGTCCGTTGAAGCCATTTATCCTGAGCCTGCCAAGGAACCTCTCAGTCTTCAGAATGCGGAGCATCAAAGTTTCACTCAGAACATTGAAGGAGTTGAAGCGGTCACTCGTGTTTATCCTGTGGCGGGTACTACATGTGCACCTCATCATGCTCTTACTGAAGCCACTGAAAGCACTATTGCCCAACGACCCAAGAAGCGATCTCGTGTTCTCAATGACCGAGAGCTTCTGGTTGCTCTTCATCAGAAACAGGATAGGCATCATGACTGGCTGAAGCGCCAAATGCAAAGCCTCTTGGTGGATGTCAACCGCATTCGCAATCTTGCCACCAAGAATGCCTTTGTAGCCCATGAAACTTGTCGGCGTACATGGAAAGGGCTGACGCATATGTGTCCTGAGGATGATCTTCAAGAGGATGGCTTCTCTGAATGTTTCAATTTTGACTCCACACCTCCCAGAAGGGTTGTGCTGCGACGAACCCCATCTCTTGAAGACTCTGAGTTTTCTTCCTCTGCGGCAACTATGAATGCCAGAGTGATCGAGGACGAAGATGATGCCACTTCACCGCCCCCTACTTCTACACGCCTCGACACTACCCCAAGTTCTTCTGCACCGCCAAACACCACTGACGACCATGCTGCCTCACCTCCTCTTCGTGGGAACGAGTAGATGCTCTATGTCTTCAAACCTTTTTGGTCCTCACTGACAAAAGGGGGAGAAGCTTATGAGTTTGATAGTCTTCAAGCGGGTCCATATGGGCGGTTACTTTATGTTTTGCCTAGTGTTTACAACTCTCGTTTTGACACATTTGGTTCTTTGGGTTGTAACACTTAAACTCGATGGTCGTCTGCTACTTATTTGCTATTTTGTGATGCGATGATAAATTCCGCATGTGCGACGATAAATTCCGCACTTAGATCATTTTGCAGACGTCCATTTTTCATTATGCATGTTCATTATCTTCACATACCTTTCATGCGTGATGAATTGTCATCATAAGTTGAAGAGGATCTCCACAAGTACAACCGGCCATGTGCATTTGCATTCCAAAAGCAAATTACTTATATGCACATCTTCAGGGGGAGCCCCTGCAACTTATGAAGACAATTCCTTATCCTTTACAATTTCACATATAATATTCCCTATTGAAAACTTCAACTAGTTTGTCATCAATCACGAAAAAGGGGGAGATTGTAAGTGCATCTAGTGCCACCTCTAGTTGGTTTTGGAGTATTGACGACAAACCTAGTTGAGGGACTAATGTGTTTGTGAGAATTGCAGGATAACATAGGTAGAAGTCCCTCATTGATTCGGTTTTCCTACCAGAGATGACACCTAAAAATGTATGAAGACACTGAAGTCAAAGGTGGTATGTGAAGACATTCACATTGAAGACTATGACAAGAGAAGACATCGGATGAAGACTATGGAGCACGAAGACTTAGATCTTTCATAGTTCTTTTTCTTCTTTGTTGAGTCATAGGAACCACCGTACTGTTAAGTGGGGTCCAAGAAAACCAGTCAGAATGACTGAAGTGATGCTTAACCAAAATCCTATGTCTTCGAGTGAAGACTATGAGAGCGAATATTGTTCAGAGTTGGACAAGTCAACTTTGCTTGTAGCCCAAGTAAAGTTGCCGTGTGTGTTTGAAATCTGACCGTTGGAACACGTGTCAGTTCCTTAGTGACCCAGGGTCATTTCGGACAAATCAGGTCGGGTTGCCTAGTGGCTATAAATAGCCCACCCCCTACAACCATAAATGGTTGGCTGCTCAGAGTTAAAGTACGACTTTTGTCATTTGAGAGCAACCAACCTCGAAGCCTTTGAGAGAGAATTCCTTGAGAGGATAAAGCCCTAACCACCCAAATCCAAAGAGTGTTAGGCATCACTTAAGTCTTCTTGTCTGTGTGATCTGAAGACTTATTGCACTTGAGGACTGTGAATCCTCCAGCCGGTTAGGCGTCGCGTTCTGAGCATCCAAGAGTCATTGTGGATCGCCGGTGAACGAAGTCTGTGAAGGTTCGGAAGTCTACCTTGAAGACTTACCAGAGTGATTGGGCGAGGACTGGGTGTCCTTAGCTCAAGGGGAATAAGGTGAAGACGAGGTCTCCTGAGTTGAATCTCAGCCTCCCTAACCAGACGTACAGTTGTCACAGCAACTGGAACTGGTCCAACAAATCATTGTCTTTAACGAGTCACTGGTTTCATCCTTCCCTTCCTTTTACTTACTGTTGGTCCTTATGAAGTCATTGTACGATTGCATCACCATTTGGCTTCACTGAGTGATTACTTGTTCTGATTGGCTTTACAATATCTTCCTACCTAATCCTTACTGCCTAGCTGCTATTAGTCATTGTGCTTTCACTTCATTGAATAATTGACTATGGTTTGCCTAGTGTAGTCTACCTTCTGCTGCATGGTAATAGGTTTATTTCTATCGTTTGTTTTCGAAACTTCCATGTTTTGAAGACTTTCATAAAAATCGCCTATTCACCCCCCCCCTCTAGTCGATCACTAGCACTTTCAATTTTAATTTTTGGTTGTGGGGGATCTAAGGCCTCCTCATCGAATTCAGGTAGCAACTTCCGCTTCGGGTAGCTCTTGGTGAGGCGATTACCGCCATACTTCGATGCTGTGTTGAGTACTTTACTCCATCTGATTTGGAGTGTGTCTTGCGCCGCCTTGAGCCTTTGCTTCTGCCTTTTTAGACTCCTCGCGGTGGCAACTAGCCTTTGATGGGCATTTTGTTGCTCCAGGTATCTGTCCGGTGTTATGTCCTCCGGACTATTATCCTTGACAGAGTTGGTTTGTTCGGTTTGATTCTCCGTGTTGCCGTGGTCCGGCAGTGGTTCGCCCTGCTCTAACGCTGGGTCTGTATGATCATTATTTCTGTCGAGGCGGGATTTGGGGCGGCGCTTACGCCACCGCTTTGACTGCTTCTCGAGGGGACATCCCTTCATTGCGTCCTTCCGTTCCTCGTCGTCGTTTTCCTTCGGTGTGTCCAGCATGTATACGTCATGTGATGAGGTGGACGTCCAGTGCCCTGTGGGCAGTGGTTCCTCTTTGTCTCTCGCATCGTCGTCCATACCGTCGATGTCTTCAGAGTCGAAATCGAGCATGTTGGTTAAGTCATCGACAGTGGCTACTAAGTGGGTGGTGGGTGGGTCGCGAATTTCTTTGTCGTTCGCATCCCTCTCCTACCGGACATAGTTCGGCCAAGATCCTCCTGATAAGGAGAGAGACCTTAACGAGTTCAGGATGTCACCAAAGGGTGAGTGCTGAAAAATATCTGCGGAGGTAAACTCCATGATCGGCGCCCAATCAGATTTGATAGGAACGGGCGCAGGCGGTTTGGAGTCCGTGCCGGAGAAGGATCCAGCAGTTTATCAACACGGCTCTCATGCAAGGTAAGGTCGATGTTCAGCTTGATCGCCGCTGAGGGTAAGGCCTCCGTGGCGGGGTCCATCCACCCGTCCGCGGAAGGCACAACTGGCTCCGAATTAAGGGTCAGAGCGGCTGCCGGTGCGATCTCCTGAACACTGTCCGATGGTAGAGCTAAATCGTACACATCGTGACCGCGTGACGCACAAGGAAGAGGCTCGAATTCGTCGAAGATCAAGTCTCCGCGGACATCGGCCATGTTGTTTAAGCTTCCAAACCTGACCTGGTGGCAAGGGGCGTAACTTTTGATCTACTCTAGATGGCCAAGCGAATTGGCCCGCAGTGCAAAGCCACCAAACACGAAGATCTGTCCGGGGAGAGAAGTCTCACCCTGGACTGCATCGCTATCGATGATAGTAGGAGCCATCAAGCCTAATGGCGACGACACAGAGGAACTCTCAATGAAAGCACCAATGTCGGTGTCAAAACTGGCGGTTCTCTGGTAGGGGGTCCCAAACTATGCGTCTAGGCTGGATGGTAACAGGAGGCAGGGGACACAATGTTTTACCCAGGTTCGGGCCCTCTTGACGGAGGTAAAACCCTACGTCCTGCTTGATTAATATTGATGATATGGGTAGTACAAGAGTAGATCTACCACGAGATCAGAGAGGCTAAACCCTAGAAGCTAGCCTATGGTATGATTGTATGTTGTCCTACAGACTAAAACCTCTTCGATTTATATAGACACCAAAGAAGTTAGGGTTACACAAGGTCGGTTACAAAGGAGGAGATGTACATATCCGTATTGCCTAGCTTGCCTTTCACGCTAAGTAGAGTCCCATCCGGACACGAGACGAAGTCTTCAATCCTGTATCTTCATAGTCTAACAGTCCGGCCAATCGATATAGTCCAGCTGTCCGGAGACCCCCTAATCCAGGACTCCCACACTTTCCCAAGGCAATTGCACTAGTATTGTCACAAAAGATTTTCATTGGACCCGATGCACTAGGTATTAAACCTAGATCGGATATGAACTCCTTCATCGAGACTCCTTCATTTGCTACTTCCGAAGCAGCTATGTACTCCGCTTCACACGTAGATTCCGCCACGACGCTCTGCTTGGAACTTCATCGACACTAGGTATTAAACGAGAAACATATCCTTAGTTCTTTTCAGGTATTTCAGGATGTTCTTGACCGCTATCCAGTGATCCACTCCTGGATTACTTCGGTACCTCCCTGCTAAACTAATAGCAAGGCACACATCAGGTCTAGTACACAACATTAAATACATGATAGAACCTATGGCTGAAGCATATGGAATGACTTTCATTTTCTCTCTATCTTCTGTAGTGGTCGGGCATTGAGTCTGACTCAACTTCACACCTTGTAACACAAGCAAGAACCCTTTCTTTTCTTGATCCATTTTGAACTTCTTCACAACTTTATCAAGGTATGTGCTTTGTGAAAGTCCAATTAAGCGTCTTGATCTATCTCTATAGATCTTGATGCCCAATATATAAGCAGCTTCACCAAGGTCTTTCATTGAAAAATTCTTATTCAAGTATCCTTCTATGCTATTCATAAATTCAGTATCATTTCCGATCAACACCATGTCATCTACATATAATATCAGAAATGCTACAGAGCTCCCACTCACTTTCTTGTAAATACAGGCTTCTCCAAAAGTCTGTACAAAACCATATGCTTTGATCACACTATCAAAGCGTATATTCCAACTCCGACATGCTTGCACCATTCCATAAATGGGTCGCTGGTGCCTGCACACTTTGTTAGCACCTTTAGGATCAATAAAACCTTCTAGTTGCATCATATACAACTCTTCTTAAAGATATCCATTAAGGAATGCAGTTTTGACATCCATTTGCCATATTTCATAATCATAAAATGCAGCAATTGCTAACATGATTCGGACGGACTTAAGCATCGCTACGGGTGAGACGGTCTCATCGTAGTCAACTCCTTGAACTTGTTGAAAACCTTTTGCAACAAGTCGAGCTTTGTAGAAAGTAACATTACCGTCAGCGTAAGTCTTCTTCTTAAAGATCCATTTATTCTCTATGGCCTGCCAATCATCGGGCAAGTCAACCAAAGTCCACACCTTGTTCTCATACATGGATCCCATCTCAGATTTCATGGCCTCAAGCCATTTTTCGGAATCTGGGCTCATCGTTGCTTCCTCATAGTTCGTAGGTTCATCATGGTCAAGTAACATGACCTCCAGAATAGGATTACCGTACCACCCTGGTGCGGGTCTCACTTTGGTTGACCTATGAGGTTCGGTAGTAACTTCATCAGAAGTTTCATGGTCATCATCATTAGCTTCCTCACTTACTGGTGTAGGAATCACTGAAACTGATTTCAGTGATGAACTATTTTCCAATAAGGGAGTAGGTACAATTACCTCATCAAGTTCTACTTTCCTCCCACTCACTTCTTTCAAGAGAAACTCCTTCTCTAGAAAGGATTCATTCTTAGCAACGAATATCTTGCCTTCGGATCAGTGATAGAAGGTGTACCCAACAATCTCTTTTGAGTATCCTATGAAGACACATTTCTCCTATTTGGGTTCGAGCTTATCAGGTTGAAGCTTTTTCACATAAGCATCACAGCCCCAAACTTTAAGAAACGACAACTTGGGTTTCTTGCCAAACCACAGTTCATAAGGTGTCGTCTCAAAGGATTTTGATGGTCCCCTATTTAACGTGAATGCAGCCATCTCTAAAGCATACACTACTAGGAAAAGGGCTATAGATGATATGGCCACTAATGGCGCACCAGACATGTGGTGCGCCATTACTATATTCTAATAGCGCACCATGTGTTCGTGCACCATTAGTAATATATTACTAATGGCGCACCTGGTGTGTGGTGCGCCATTAGTAGTTTTGAAAAAAAAATAAAAAAATTTGTTACTAATGGCGCACCGTGGTATAGTGCACCATTACTAGTTGACATAGTAATGGCGCACCACACCCACCGTGCGCCATTAGTAGTTTTGAAAAAAAAAAATTGTTAGTAATACGAGCCCCACCTCCCCTCGCCCCGTCGCCCCCCCTCCCCTCGCCGCCCCCTTGCCCCACCTCCCCTCGCCCCGTCGCCCCACCGTCCCAACCACCCACCGCCGCCGCCACCCGCCACCGCCCCCTGGCCCCACCGCCCCTGGCCCCGTCGCCCCCACCACCCGCCGCCGCTCCGACCCCCGCCAGACTCCACCCCCGCCGCCCCCGGGCCCCCGCGCCCCCACCCCCCGCTGCCCCGACCCCCGCTGGACTCCTCAACGTCTGCGCCTTCCTCCTAGCCGTCGACGCCGAGCAGCGACGCAGCACCGTACGCCCCCCGACCCTCCTCCTCCCCTTGCCCCTCCTCCTCCTCCCCTTGCCCCCCGCCTGTGCCGGGGCTGACGACCCCTTCTCTGTCTCGCAGGGCAAGGTCTCCGGCGCCTCTACGACACCGACGCCTCCACGGTCTTCGGTGTCTGCGCCTTCTTCAACCTCCGGCCACCGCGGCCTCACCATCGATCCGCGTCACCTCGTCAACCCTGGCCCCGCACGTGCTCGCCATCGTCTTCCTCTCAGTGAGCTGCACCGGTTCCCCTCCCCCCCTTCGATTTCGTCGCCGTAGAGTGTCGCACCACCGCGCCCCAGCTCCTGGTTGCCGCCCCCCGTGGCCGTGCTCCCCTCGGCCCCTGGCCGCGCCCTGGCCCCGCCCAGGTGCGCTCACTACACCGCAACCGCGCCTGCACTATGCTCGGGCCGTGCCTCCACTATGTATTTTGTCCAGCCATTGTTTTCTAGTGCAAATTTCTCGTGTATGTGTGTGTGATTGATTCTATTCTTCTTAACCTTGTGTCTTGTGTGATCGATTCTATTCTGCATAAGTGGATGGAGCATCTGTAGATGCAGGTGCTTGGTTAGCGTAAATTGCAGGGTGCAAGGGGAGGGAGTTAGTACTGATTATGGTAGGATTATGGTAGGATGAGTGTCGTAAAACTTAAACATGCTGCCAATCTTGTGGGTTCCTTTGTACCTTGAGATCGTTCCTTGTTGGAAAAATGCAGTTTCCGTAAGACATAGATATCTCCTTCGTAGCGGCCTTACAAATGTGTGTAAATCTAACCGGTGGAATGCATAACACGTAGCTAAGCAGCCTGAAAGCGGACGCAGTGCAGCAAGTATTAGTGGTAATTTTTTCTCTTTCTTGGAAAGGTGCACACCAGGACCTCTTGGCATTAGTTAGGGATGATAACCCATTCATGAGTTGGGTGACCTGGCTGTCTGGCTTAAGTTGGAGGCTGCAACGGAAGAGTTCATTTAGAAAAATATACAGGCTTTAAATATGTTTGTGATTTTCTAGTTCCAAGATATCAAGAGGAAGACAAGTCGTCTAGAATTGTTAAATCTAGTGATGTGATTAAAGATGACATTGCTGCTAAACCTAGTGACACCGAAATAGCTGATGTGTCTAATGGAAATTAGTCTCTGAATTTTGACAGTGCAGACTACTTCTTTTCATACCTATGCAGCTTTATCTCGCCTCATAATTTGAGTTTATTTGTTTTATTGATGCTATTTGTAAAATTATAATTGCGCTTACGGATAATGCCCCTTGATTTTGCTTTCTACCTAGACTAACTCTGTCTACAACCTCTTGCATGTATTTTTCCCTGATGTTTATCTAAACTGGTTTTTGTTCTTTTATTTATAAATAACCAAACAAGTTTCTTCTACTTATAAAGAGTGCTGGAGCTCATGGCCTTGCCTAAGAAAAACCATCTATAATTGCTAAGTTTAGAATAATAGGTGAGCAACTTTGTCTCGTGTATACAATGCAAACTTCCAGACCATAAGCTAGATACACTATTCAGCAAAAAAAGTTTCGCACTGATGTCCCATTCTGAAGTCTCAGTCCATGTATACTGACCGAGCCATCATACTGCTAGCTAGTTTTTTCTTTTCTTTAGATGAATGTTTTTATACTGCTAGCTAGTTGCCTACTTTGCTTTTTTTGACGACTAGTCATACTAATAAATTCAACTAGAGCCATCATATGTCCACAAGTGCATTGGTGTAGTTGATTATCTTCTGCTCAAAATTTATGCTGCTATAATGTTGTATGATAATGTTGTAAGGGTACTAATTGGTCGCTTCTGCTGCTTATCAGAGACGGGGGGAAGCAGCCACCGCCGCTCTGCCTCACCGGAGTACGAGTTGGATGCTTTCGAGTTCTTGAGTATCATACTTGGGACTTCAGTACCAGCCACGAGGCAGGTATATAAAACGAGAGATCTCCCCTTCACCCATCTCATTATGATTACTCTGTTGTTTGCTACATCACTCCTTATCCCAAATTGCAGAGGCTGCCTGACACTTTTATGAACATGCTGGGTGAAGATCCGCCAGATAATGTGAAGCTCCGACAAGCCGGCAGTGGGGTTCGCAGGCTGTGGGACGTGGAGTTGGTGATCGAGGAGGGCCACATGTACCTGTGCCGTGGCTGAGAGAAGTTCTACAGTGCCTACGACCTGCGGATCGGGTACTTTCTTCTCTTCAGGTACGACGATGACGCCACAATGCTCATTGTGAAGGTTTTCAACGTGACTATGTGTCGCATGCGCTACGCTGACGACGAAGATGCCAATACGTTCTGCCTCTTCTTATTCCTCTACATTTGGCTTTGTCTCACATCGATTGTTAACGGTCATTGTTGCATTTGGACGGGCAATGGGAGCAGCAGCAGCGACACTGGCTATAGCCAAAGCAGCAGCGATTATGGCTGTAGCAAAAGTAACAGCGATTCTGGCTTTAGCGAAAGGAGCAGCGATTCTGTCGTGGATTTGTCATGGCAGATGTCCTTAGTGTCAGGACTTAGTCGCGAGGCCAACGCATCTATGTGGTAGCATGAGAGGGGTTGAGTGTAACGAGAGACGCAGGGCGGATCAACACGCAAGACAAGGATTTAGACAGCTTCGGGCCCCGGGAAACATCATCCGGTAATAGCCGTACATGCTGTTTGAGGCTAGGTCTCATTATCATCACGAGGGAGTCGCCGTAAACCGGCTCTCCTCTTTGTGTCTAGCCCTAAGATTGTTTCTTCTTGCTTGTTCCCCTTTGGCGAGCACTACCCCTCCTTATATATGTTGAAGGGGCGGTTTACATGTGGAGTCCTATTAGGATTAGGACTAGTCTATCTCTAATACAAACTGGATACAAGTCCTGGTCTTAACTCCTTGTAAGGTAAATATTCCTCATGCCTTTCCTCTTAAACCGGCCCACCATAGTATGAACCGGCCTTCATGAACCGCCCGTTGGGCCACCGGGTCTTGTCGCTCCTCTGACCCGCCTGCCGGATTACCAATGAATCGTAAACCGCCAGGTCCAAACGGGTCACCAATGAATCGTCAAGTCTCAGCCGGGTCTCAAATAAACCGCCAAGTCCGGCCGGGTTATACGTCTGGCCGGTTTACGCCGTGGGGTATATCCCCGAAATTAGCCCCCAGTTTAATTTGGATTTATCCATGTTAAACTGATCCTGTAAAATAAACACAAGAACAAATTTGGCAGGTTGTGCTCCGGGTTAAGAATTCTTGTAGACCGGCACCTTATCACCCTTAAGTCCTTGTTATTTCCTCCTTCTGGGAAGTCCGGGTCAACAGACCAGCTTCATAATCAATTTGCCGACCTTGGTTTGTCACCGAGAAATATCGTGAAGAATAACTCCTTTGACTCAGCTCCCAAAGCGCCGGTTCAAGAAATATGGGTCTTGAAATACTTATCTGATATTCAGCCGGTTTTAAGATGTAAAACTTGCCGGTTTAATATTACCAAAATGGTCGGTTTTATAAATATTGATGGCACCGGGTCATAAATTGTTGTCAACACCGGGTTATGTAATTGATCTTCCTGATTTGCTCAAAACTGATGAAGATATTCCTCCTTTATATGCATAATACCTGTAGCCCCCAAGTCTTAAGAGGAGAACATAGTGACAACTTAAGACTTGCTCCAATAAGTGTTTCAACCTTGAAGAAATCCGGTTTGTTCATCTCAATTATATAAACTGAATACTCCATATATATAGCCCCCAAGTGCCGGGTTGTCATGTTTGCAGTAACCTGGGACTTGTAATTGCTTGATGCTCATAAAAACTTCAACCAGTGTAGCCCCCAAGGGCCGGGTCATTATGCAATAATGAACAGGGACTTTGTAAATATAATCTTGTAAACTTTGAAAAGCAACATGTAGCCCCCAAAGGCCGGCTTAGTAAGATAATACTGAACCGGGACTTGATATATATACTTTAATGAAAATAACATATTATAATGTAGCTTCCATCGTAGGGCTTGAACCCACGTTCACAAGGTTAAGAGCTTTGTGCTTTACCAACTGAGCAATGGATTCTTCAATATTATGGACGAAAACTTGTGTACCTTGAATTGTTGACAGGAGCAATTGGTAGCCCCCAAGGGCCGGCTCATTATAATGTGATGAGTCGGGTCTTCAATAAGACTAGTAAAAATGACTTTGCATTAGCCCCCAAGTGTCATGGTGCATGCTTGCAGCGACATGAGACTTGCATGTAATCTCAATTTGAATACTGTAGCCCCCAAGTGCCGGGTTGTAAGCCTGCAACGACTCGGGACTATTCCTTTCATTGTAGAATAAATCATATCCTTTGATAAAATAATAGCCATTGCGCTAAAGCGACTTTGAAAACTTAATAATACCGATTATTAATAACCATAAAAATCCAGCCATGTTGGCTATTCAAGATAATATAATCCGGTATGAAAACCTTATTCATTCAATATCATAATGAAAATTCAGCCAAGTTTGGCTATTTGAATAATATGACCCAATGATTTATAAGCGCATGATTCCAATGGCGCAATCCAAATATATATACTAGCGACTTATAGTCCAAAACCAGGCCGGTTTAACAAACCTGTTTCTGCATACAACAAGTTTAAAGTGTCCTGGCGATTTACCGCCGGACGGGTCATAATGCCCAACATATAACCCGGGCTTATAACCAAGGCTGCACTTAAGAATAATCAAATATGAACTATATCATACCTGTGACATTGAATCACATTGTTGGTTTTACCATCTTTTTGTAGTAAGGGTGATAACCCAAATCTTGATTACTGATAACTCCTTCCATATTGTGCCGGTTTATGATAAAACCGTACCGGGTTGTGATAAACACCGGTTTAACCATATATAATACTGGCGACTCGTAGTCAAACCAGACCGGGCTGATAGTCTCCAGATTATAACTTGATCGTGTACTGATAACTTGTAGTTGAAAGCCGAGCTGGGTTGATAATCACCGGTTTACTCCATAATAGGATGGTAACAGGAAATCAAACCGGGCAGATAGTCTCCGGGTTAAAATTTGACCCATGTTCCTTCAATTTGTAATTGACAGTTTGAACCGGTTTAAAACTTTGTCGGTTTAAAAACGCAATAAAAGAAATAGTTATCAAGGAAAATATTGAAACAAAGGCAATGACAAAACCATTTGCAAAAAAGGCTTATTTGAGCTGATCAGATGGTGTTACCATGGTCGGACACGACCAAGCTCCCGATAGGTGTAGCTATGGTTCAAGTCAGCCAGGTCCCCAAATGAAACCGTGGCATTTATGCCGATCAAGTGGCATGGCAATGGTTCGGGTTCGACCAAGCCCGCAAGTGATTCTGTGGCCTTAGGCCGATCAAGAGGCATGACTGGTTCAGACGTGACCAAGTCCCCAAGTGATCTGGTGGCTCTCGCCTATCAAGAGGCGTGACTATGGTTCAGACGTGACCACAAGTCCCCAAATGATATTGTGGCTTTTCGCCTACCAGATGGCGTTGCTATGGTTCAGACGCGACCAAGCCCCCAAGTGATATTGTGGCATTGCGCCGATCAAGAGGTGTAGCTATGGTTCGGATACGACCAAAGCCCCCAAGTGATCAAGAATATGATAAGCCAATTAAGGCATGATACCCATGTTTGAACCGCGCATCATGGCAGCAGGTCCTCTTTGGCACCGTTTAACTTTTGGCAAGAGATAAATCCTTCTTGAACCGGATGTTAAACCGGATATTGAGAGCTTCAGAGCTCGTGGAAGACATCTTTCCATTGAACCGGATTGTAAACCAGAATACTTTCTGATGACCCGGAAATTTTCTGATGGCCTCTTAAACTCGAACTTGCGAGAAGTTAATTCCTTTTTGAATCGAAAATTCTTAAACCGGATTTGAGAGCTTCAGAGCTTTGTGCTTTAATTTGTCCTACATTGAAGAACTTGCAAGACAAAGTAATGGCTCCTCTTTTTTAAAATAAAGTAATATATAATACAAAAATATACTGGATGGATTTCCCCTGATGCGTCAGGTCAGAGATTATCACCGCGGAGTTGATGATCACCGGGTGAAGCTAAAATTACTCACAGGTGAGTCGGCCGCGGGAGCTAAGAAGATGAGCCGGCCCGGTGTTGTAAACCGGCGCGGACGAGCAAATTGTCCTCCACGTTGTAGACCGGCGCGGAAGCATGAAACGGCCGCGAGGGTGGACGGGCGAGTTGTCCGTGTCGCTGTGAACCGGTGCGACCGCGAGAGACGGCCACGGCGTTGTAAACCGGCGCGGGAGTTCGCCGAGTAACGACGACCACCCGTGCCAAAAGATGTTGGGCTGCCTCCTTCTCCGAGGTATAATATCATTTTTTTTGTCATAAATAATTGCCCTGCATAAACAATATTGTAGACCAAGGCAAAAGATAAACTTGTTTTTTGACAAAACAACATTTGCTAATAAAACAAACTTGGATGGATATCACCTGATTTGTTTGAACGAGGGACAATCTGTTTTATCGTGACAGAGGCGATTCTGGCAGAGACTACTTGGGGCGTTCAGCGACCCGGAGCAGAAATAGAGTTGCGGCCACGCAACAGAGGCGGGGGCGGCTCAGCTGCACGGTCGGAGCAGTGAGGTAGATCCGCGAAGGTGGCTTAGCGATGGTAGTACAGCCCACTCAGCCTCAGACGACCAACACCGCCTTGCCCTGCTCACTGTCGATAGTGCGATGCAAACACAACCAAATAGTTAGTATTAAAAAAAAATTACGGTATGGTAATAATACCTTGCAAGCTTTTCTTGAAAGCGAATCTGCATGCTTGATGTGATTGTAAATAGAACCGCTCACCAGCGTCTCCCGCACCACGGCTCAAGGCAGTGGCGGCGCTGGGGTCTTTCTGGGTATTCCCTGGAATACACAAGATTTAGGCCCAAAAAAGTATCAATATACACATCTAATACTGGCCCAGCCCAAGCAGAGGACAGTCACGCAGCGAACCAGACGTCCAGACGTGCGTCTGGCTGTACGCGCGGGCGAAGCGAGGAACCTATCGACAGCGACCAATTTCAATCTCCCTTCCCCTCCCCCGATTCCTCCCAAACCTAGCGCCTAGCAGCCGGCGCCGCGGCAGCAGCGGCGGATCAAGTCCGGCCGGCCCTCTCCTTCCCTCCCCTCGGTGGATCCAGATCCAGTACTGCCACTCCGCCCCTCCCCTCCCCGAACTGTCTCCTACTCTCCTTCTCCTCCGCCTCTGAGTCTGAGATCCGGCCGGCCTCCAGTGCTCTGTCGACGGCTCCACTGCTGACCGTCTCGGCGTCTCCTCCAGCAGACCAGCACTGCAGCACAGCTCCAGTTCTCCACCAAGGTATTTTTTGGCTCTTTGTTCTCTGTTTTTTTAAGAAATCTGAAGAGTTGTTTGTAAACTGAAATTGAACTAAATGGACATTGGAGTTTGAAGAAGGAGGATGTTTATGTGATGGATTTGATGCCGCAGTGCCACTGCCACTGATTTCTACTTTGTTTATGTGATTGTGATGTAGATGAAGAAGAAAGATTTTAGCTTGTTTGAATTGTGGGACAAATCTTCAAAGGCAAGGAAAATAAGTTCTGCATCCACACCAACTGCTTTTTCCGTTGAGGTTGAGAGCAATCTACAGCTAGCACTACTGTTTTTTCTGTGTTGTTTGGTTCATATGCCTCATTTAGAGCAAAAAAAAATTTGGATGAATACCCAGCCATCATTTCCTGGCGCCGCCACTGGCTCAAGGCGCAAGGCAACAACAGCAATCAGGCGGCGCGGCATAATCCGCACAGGCGGCTTAGTGGCCGGAGGAGCAGAAGCAAACGGTAGACCGGTAGTGCTTGAGGCGGAGGCGCAAGGCAACAGCTGAGGCATCCGCGTGGCCGGGCGGCTCAACGCCGGTCGCGGCGGCTCGAACAAGGCAAACCACATAGGCGGCGCGGAGCTGGCGTAGGGATTGCGGAGGTCGGGCTCGATCAACAAGTTGGAGGAGCAGCGGCCACTCAGGGCAGCACACGATAGCCTCCGCAGCAGATACGGCTCAGATGGCCCCGGCAAATCCGCAACGGAGGAGCGGACAGGTGATGCTCCAGCGGCGGGTGGAGCGAAGAGGCCGTAGGGGCAAGCCTCGGGGGGATCGACCACGGCGGCTCAGAGGCCACGCCTGGCAAGGAAGGCAGCGCGGAAACCGGGTCAACTCTGTATTCACTTCTAGATTCTTTTTTTTTGCTTCACGTGAGGGCAAATCCGTGTCTCTGTCTGTTTCTAACTGTCTTCTACGAGAAAACTTAAGCCGCCGTGACTCGAAGTAGCTTTCCTTCCTGGCACTTGACGTCTTGGCGGAAATTGCGATTGAATTGATCGCTGGATACGACGCACAACAAACCGTCGAAACTCTCTTGAACCTCTGTCGATCTCAGCGGATCGTACAACGCGACGGTGGCACACACAGATAACCCAAAATAGCCTTAATCTCTTACCCCACCGCCGTAAAACACTTCATTAATCTTACTGATAAACTTGATGTGAACTTTCCACGCCGGTTTGAGCCGGAATTTTTTTTGAACTTCTCGAACCCTAGAAAAGATCCCTTCAAGAACTCAACACCACTGTGCGCAAGCCCCACGGTGGGCGCCAACTGTTGTGGATTTGTCATGGCAGATGTCCTTAGTGTCAGGACTTAGTCGCGAGGCCAATGCATCTATGTGGTAGCTTGAGAGGGGTTGAGTGGAACGAGAGACGCATGGCGGAACAACACGCAAGACAAGGATTTAGACAGCTTTGGGCCCCGGGAAACATCATCCGGTAATAGCCCTACATGCTGGTTGAGGCTAGGTCTCATTATCATCACGAGGGAGTCGCCGTAAACCAGCTCTCCTCTTTGTGTCTAGCCCTAAGATTGTTTCTTCTTGCTTGTTCCCCTTTGGGGAGCCCTGCCCCTCCTTATATTTGTTGAAGGGGCGGTTTACATGTGGAGTCCTATTAGGATTAGGACTAGTCTATCTCTAATACAAACCGGATACAAGTCATGGTCTTAACTCCTTGTAAGGTAAATATTCCTCATGCCTTTCCTCTTAAACCGGCCCACCATAGTATGAACCGGCCTTCATGAACCGCCCGTTGGGCCACCGGGTCTTGTCGCTCCTCTGACCTGCCTGCCGGATTACCAATGAATCGTAAACGGCCAGGTTCAAACGGGTCACCAGTGAATCGTCAAGTCTCAGCCGGGTCTCAAGTAAACCGCCAAGTCCGGCCGGGTTATACTTCCGGCCGGTTTACGCCACGGGGTATATCCCCGACAGATTCTGACAACAAGAAGGATGATCCGGACTGGAGTGGGGGAAAAGAGGAGCAGAGTGGAATGAGGAGCTGCAGGATGATGATGGGCATCAGGCTGAGGATGACCTAGCACTGGTGGTGGCTGACCAAGGGCAAGAGATGGTGGTGGCTGACCATGGGCAAGAGATGGTGGTGGTTGACCATGGGCAAGAGATGGTGGTGGCTGACCATGGGCAAGAGATGGTGGTGGCTGAGGATGACCTAGCGATGGTCGTGCCCGTCTTTCCTGAAGGTGGCCTCGCGATGGTGGTTGTGCCTGACCATGACCACGCATCAGTGGTGGCGCCGGCGATCCCACAGCTGGGCGACATGACCACGCCAATTGTGGTAGAAGACTACATCCCACAGCTGCCTCCACCGCCTTGCCGCTCTTGGCGCATCAGGCTGAGGAAGGAGAAGGAGAAGAACAATGAGAACTGAACTATGTCAGGTATGTCAGATCTCCAAAATGATATATATATACTTAGTTACCTATGTTATCTCTAATATGCTTACTTTCCTATAGGTTAGCTCCAAAATTACTTATGTTAGCACAAAATGATCAAGTTTACATAATAAACTTATAGTCTTCTTCTTATTCTTCTTCTTTTCCAAAATGACGTATGTTAGCTTCATTTTACCTAAGTTGGCTCTAATATGCTAACTTAGAGCTTATATGCTTAGTTTCCTATAGGTTAGCTTCAAAATAACTTATGTCAGCACAAAATGATCAAGTTTACATAATAAGCTTATAGTCTTCTTCTTAATCTTCTTATTCTTTTTCTTTTCCAAAACGACATAGGTTAGCTTCATTTTACCTAAGTTGGCTCTAATATGCTAACTTAGAGCTTTTATGCTTAGTTTCCTATAGGTTAGCTCCAAAATTACTTATGTTAGCACAAAATGATCATGTTTACATAATAAGCTTATAGTCTTCTTATTCTTCTTCTTATTCTTCTTCTAGTGTTCTTCTTCTTCTAGTATTCTTCTAGTATTCTTCTTCTTCTTCTTCTTCTTCTTCTTCTTCTTCTAACTTCTTGTTTATCATTTTGCAGATTTGATTTAATTCACGGAAGCTTGCATGGATGGAGTGCTTCTTTTCCATTTGTGTTTTTATTTTGTATCAATGTGAAACTTTTGTGAATTGATGAATAACGGTGTTGGATGATGAACAATGTGAAACTTTTGTAATATGTAACGATGGAACTATGTGTTGGCTATGTATGTATATATGATGAAACTTGTGCGTTGGATATGATTGTTATATGGATGCTTGTTGTATATATATATGTGTTGGATATCTCATATGTGAAATAGTGACCTGATATTAAGAAAAAAACTATTTTTAAAAAAAATTGTTACTAATGGCGCACTTCCATGTGGTGCGCCATTAGTATACCAGATACTAATGGCGCACCTGTGGTGCGCCATTACTAAAATATACTAGTGACGTAGTACTAGTGGCGCACCAGTAGTGCGCCATTAGTAGGCAAAACTGGTGCGCCACTAGTAGCCCTTTTCCTAGTAGTGATAACCCCAAAACGATAGCGGTAAATCAGTGAGAGACATCATAGACCACACCATATCTAATAAAATGCAATTACGATGTTAGGACACACCATTACGTTGTGGCGTTCCTGGCGGCGCGAGTTGCGAAACTATTCTGCATTGTTTCAAATGAAGACCGAACTCATAACTCAAATATTCACCTCCATGATTAGATCGTAGGAACTTAATTTTCTTGTTACGATGATTTTCCACTTCACTCTGAAATTCTTTGAACTTTTCAAATGTTTCAGACTTATGTTTCATCAAGTAGATATACCCATATCTGCTCAAATGGTCCGTGACGGTGAGAAAATAACGATATCCGTCGCGAGCCTCAATGTTCATTGGACCACATACATCAATATGTATGATTTCCAATAACTGTGTTGCTCGCTCCATTGTTCCGGAGATTGGAGTTTTAGTCATCTTGCCCATGAGGCATGGTTCGCAAGTACCAAGTGATTCATAATCAAGTCATTCTAGAAGTCCATCAGAATGGAGTTTCTTCATGCGCTTCACACCAATATGACCCAAAAGGCAATGCCACATTTTGGCTTCAATACTATCATTATCAAATCGGCATATTTTGGCTTCAATACTATGAATATGTGTATCACTACTATCAAGATTTAGTAAAAATAGACCACTCATCAAGGGTGCATGACCATAAAAGATATTAGTCATATAAATAGAACAACCATTATATTCTCTAATTTAAATGAATGACCGTCTCGCATCAAACAAGATCCAGATATAATGTTCATACTCAACGCTGGCACCAAATAACAATGATTTAGGTCTAAAACTAATCTCGGAGGTAGATGTAGAGGTAGCATGCCGACGGCGATCACATCGACTTTGGAACCATTTCCCACGCGCATCTTCACCTCGTCCTTAGCCAATCTTGGCTTAATCCGTAGCCCCTGTTTCGAGTTGCAAATATTAGCAACTGAACTAGTATCAAATACCCAGGCACTACTGCGAGCATTAGTAAGCTACACATCAATAACATGTATATCAAATATACCTTTCACTTTGCAATCCTTCTTCTCCGCCAAATACTTGGGGTAGTTCCGCTTCCAGTGACCAATCCCTTTGCAATAGAAGCACTCAGTTTCAGGCTTAGGTCCAGACTTGGGTTTCTTCACTTGAGTAGCAACTGGCTCGCTGTTCTTCTTGAAACTCCCCTTCTTCCCTTTACCCTTTTTCTTGAAACTAGTGGTCTTGTTGACCATCAACACTTGATGCTCCTTCTTGATTTCTACCTATGCAGCCTTTAGCATTGCGAAGAGCTTGGGAATAGTCTTATCCATCCCTTGCATATTATAGTTCATCATGAAGCTCCTATAGCTTGGTGGCAATGATTGAAGAACTCTGTCAATGACACTATCATCAGGAAGATTAACTCCTAGCTGAGTCAAGTGGTTGTGGTACCCAGACATTCCGAGTATATGTTCACTGACAGAACTATTCTCCTCCATTTTGCAGCTATAGAACTTATTGGAGACTTCATATCTCTCAATCTGAGCATTTGCTTGAAATATTAACTTCAACTCCTGGAACATCTCATATGCTCCATGACGTTCAAAACGTCGTTGAAGTCCCGGTTCTAAGCCGTAAAGCATGGCACACTAAACTATCGAGTAGTGATCAGCTTTGTTGTGCCAGGTGTTCACAAAATCTGGCGTTGCTCCTGAAGTGGGTTTGTCACCTAGCTGTGCTTCCAGGACATAATTCTTCTGTGCAACAATGAGAGGATAATCCTCAAGTTACGGACCATGTCCGTGTAGTTGCTAACATCCTCTTTCAACTTAGCTTTCTCTAGGAACGCATTAAAATTCAATGGAACAACAGCATGGGCCATCTATCTACAACAACATAGACATGTAAAATACTATCAGGTACTAAGTTCATGATAAATTAAAGTACAATTAATCAAATTACTTAAGAACTCCCACTTAGATAGACAACTCTCTAATTATCTAAGTGATCACGTGATCCATATCAACTAAACCATGTCCGATCATCACGTGAGATGGAGTAGTTTTCAATGGTTGATCATATCTAATATATGATTCACGCTCAACCTTTCGGTCTCAGTGTTCCGAGGCCATATCTGCATATGCTAGGCTCATCAAGTCCATCCCGAGTATTCTGCGTGTGCAAAACTGGCTTGCACCTATTGTATGTGAACGTAGAGCTTATCACACACGATCATCACGTGGTGTCTCTGCACGACGAACTGTAGCAACGGTGCATACTCAGGGAGAACACTTGTACCTTGAAATTTAGTGAGAGATCATCTTATAATGCTACCGCCGAACTAAGTAAAATAAGATGCATAAAGGATAAACATCACATGCAATCAATATAAGTGATATGATATGGCCATCATCATCTTGTGCCTTTGATCTCCATCTCCAAAGCACCTTCATGATCACCATCTTCACCGGCTTGACACCTTGATGTCCATCGAAGCATCGTTGTCGTCTCGCCAACTATTGCTACTACGACTATCACTACCGCTTAGTGATAAAGTAAAGGAATTACATGGCGATTGCATTTCATAAAATAAAGCGACAACCATATGGCTCCTCCCAATTGCCGATAATTCTTTTACAAAACATGATCATCTCATACAATAAAATTTAGCATCATGTCTTGACCATATCACATCACAACATGCCCTGCAAAAAAAGTTAGACGTCATCTACTTTGTTGTTGCAAGTTTTACGTGGCTGCTACGGGCTGAGCAAGAACCATTCTTACCTATGCATGAAAAACCACAACGCGGTATAGTGATTACTTTTTGATCTTCAAAAAGAACCTTGTTCATTGAATCCGATTCAACTAAAATTGGAGAAACTGACACCCACCAGCCACCTGTGTTCGAAGCACGTCGATAGAACCAGTCTCGCGTAAGCGTACGCGTAATGTCGATATGAGCCGCTTCATCCAACAATACCGGTGAATCAAGAATCAACTAGTGACGGCAAGCAATATGTATATACCCACGCCCATAACTCCTTTGTGTTCTACTCGTGCATATAACATCTACGCATAGACCTGGCTCGGATGCCACTGTTGGGGAACGCAGTAATTTCAGAAAATTTCCTACGCACACGCAAGATCTATCTAGGTGTTGCATAGCAACAAGAGGGGAGAGTGTTGTCTATGTACCCTTGTAGACCGTAAGCGGAAGCGTTATGACAACACGGTTGATGTAGTCGAATGTCTTCATGATCCAACCTATCCTAGCATCGAAAGTATGGCACCTCCGCGATCTGCACACGTTCAGCTCTATGATGTCCCACGAACTCTTGATCCAGCTGAGTGTCGCGTGAGAGCTTCGTCAGCACGACAGCGTGATGATGGTGATGATGAAGCTACCGGCGCAGGGCTTCGCCTAAGCACTATGACAATATGACCGAGGTGGATTACGATGGAGGGGAGCACCACACACGGCTAAAAGAAATCAACTTGTGTGTCCTAGGGTGCCCCCTTCCCTCGTATATAAAGGAGAAGGGGGAGGCCGGCCGGCCCTAGGGGTCCGCCAAGGGAGGAAGAATCCTCCTCCTAGTAGCAGTAGGATTCCTCCTTTCCTAGTCCTACTAGGAGGAGAAGGGGAAAGAGGGAAAGAAGAGGAAGAGGAGAAGGAAACAGGGGCGCACCCCCCACCCTAGTCCAATTTGGACTCCCTATAGGGAGGGGGCGCGGCTGCCCCTTGTGGGCTGCCTCCCCTATTCCCTATGGCCCATGTAGGCCCAATATTTCCCCCCCCCCCGGGGGGGGGGGGGTCCGGTAACCCTCCGACACTCCAGTTTTCTCTGAAATCACCCGGAACACTGCCGGTGTCCGAATATAGTTGTCCAATATATCAATCTTTATGTCTTGACCATTTTGAGACTCCTCGTCATGTCCGTGATCATATTCAGGACTCTGAACTACCTACGGTACATCAAAACACATAAACTCATAATACCGAACATTAAGCATGCGGACGCTACGGGTTCGAGAACTATGTAGACATGTCCGACACACATCTCCGGTCAATAACCAATAGCGGAACCTGGATGTTCATATTGGCTCCCACATATTCTACGAAGATCTTTATCGGTCAAACCGCATAACAACATACGTTGTTCCCTTTGTCATCGGTATGTTACTTGTCCGAGATTCGAACATCGGTATCTCAATACCTAGTTCAATCTCGTTACCATCAAGTCTCTTTACTTGTGCCGTAATGCATCATCCTGCAACTAACTCATTAGTCACATTGCTTGCAAGGCTTATAGTGATGTGCATTACCAAGAGGGCCCAGAGATACCTCTCCGATACTCGGAGTGACAAATCCTAATCTCGGTCTATAACAACTCAACAAACACCATCGGAGACATCTATAGAGCATCTTTATAGTCACCCAGTTACGTTGTGACATTTGATAGTGATGAAGCTATATACCTAGGGTAGGGTCGCGGACCTGTCCAGCATACCCTCCCCAAGGACATCTTTACAAAGAATCAGAAGCAGTCGAAGAGAAAACATCATCCACTCGACCACAAGAAGCCCTCCACTCTGCAACGGTCGTAACTTAAACCATAGCATTATGAGCATTTATAACACTTTATTGTAGATGTTACCAGTAACGCCCCACCTTTATGAACATTAAACCCTGTGTAACGGAGGGGAGCTGGGGTCCTGGCGCACTCTATATAAGCAACCCCCATCCTCTGGGACAAGGGTTCACACTTTTGTAAACACACACACACACACATATAATCCAGTCGACCGCCTCAGGGCTGTTACTTCCTCTGAGAAGGGCCTGAACTCGTAAAACTCGTGTGTACAACTACTCCATAGCTAGGATCTTGCCTCCTCATACCTACCCCCCATTCTACTATCAGTCTTAGATCCACGACAGTTGGCGCCCACCTTGGGCAGGTGTCTTAGCGACTTATTACAGAAGTTGCAATTTTTCCGATCCCCATCATCATGGTTCCAGGCGGAGGTTTGGCTGAGGGCCGCGAGATCCGTCTCGGCGCGCTCGTGTTTGTCGCCGACGACTCTGCTTGGCTTCAGGAGGCACCACTCAAAGTCGACGCGCTCCCCGCCCGCGGGGCGACGCACTTTCGTGCGTACGTCCGCGGCGTCCTCCTGCGCCAACCGTCGACCCAGTACCAGTTGACTCCACCGGCTTTCCCCCTACCTGCGACTTGCCGAAACAAGCGCACCGGCCGGTCGAGGGTTCAACGGTGGCTGAAGCATGCGGTGGCCCGCCAGTCGGCCACCCCTCAAGTCGTGGCGCTCGAGCATGACGAGTCTCTCTACAGCCTGTTTGATCTGTCGACTGGCTCCGTAGAGACTGCATCCGAGTGCGGTAGCAATGACTCGGCAGCGGAAGTCCTGATGGTCAATGGACCACGCGGTCCTCCTGGCGTCGATCGTGAAGACGAAGGTGACGGGAACGGAGATCCGTCACGCGTTCACGAGGAGTACTGCCCCGAGCCTCTCTCCTCGCAGCAGAGAGAAGAACTTCGTCGCCGAAACATGGATGCCCTGCATAATCCTATAGTTGGAGAAACTCCCGAAGCCCAGGCCTTGGAACATGCTCGCTTGGCCAATCTGGTTGAGTGCACTCGGCTGGAGAACCTACAGCGTCCACTCGACGATCGCGCTCGTCAACGTGCTCCCGAGTCCAGCCGACACTAACTTTTTCCACCTCCGGCTCAGGTATACCGGACACCGATCCAAAACCTAGCAGCTGCGGCCCGGATAGCAGAGTCGATTCAACCTTCCTAGTCAGAAGCTGGCCGAGGTGTGGCGCAGATCAGGGCCTTGCTCCGGGCAGCAGGAGAGCAGAATACAGCCGTGTCTCAGTCGCGGGATAGGATCCATAGCAGATCTGTGGTCGCAGATACGGTCCAGTCGGCCCATAGCCCGAGATCTCCCCCGAGGTGTGAGGGACGTGGAGAGCGGCGTGATCAGTACAGAAACCAGGAGCAGTATGATCGTCGAGCCGATCGCGATGGTCACCGTCGAGTGCCCACGCCTCCTCCAAGGAGTGGGTCGTACGTGCCGCAGCCACATGAAGATAGGCGCCCTAACAGCATCGGAAGAGGTATTCCAGTCGACCCCAGGGAGCCAGGCTTTGATGCGAGATCTATTCTCGTACAAGGCTTGGTCGACAGAAACAGAGCTCACCGAGATGGCCATGACAGAGGCCCGCAAACCAGCAACAGGGTGCATGTCTCTGGCCCAGAGTGCTTCAGCAGAGCTATCAGAGCTGCAGTGATTCCCCCCAACTTTAGGTTGGCGACTGGAGTCAGTAAGTTCACCGGAGAGTCCAAGCCTGACACCTGGCTCGAAGACTACCGAGTGGCTGTCCAGATTGGTGGCAGCAATGATGAGGTGGCCATGAAACACCTTCCTCTAATGTTGGAGGGCTCGGCTAGGGCGTGGCTGAATCAGTTGGCGCCTGGCAGCATCTATACTTGGGAAGATCTCGCCTGAGTGTTTGTCAGAATGTTTGAGGGTACTTGCAAGTGGTCAGCAGGTTTGACAGAATTACAGTGTTGCATCCAGAAACCAAATGAAACTTTGAGAGATTATATCCAGAGGTGTATTACCCTGCACCACATGGTGGAAGATGTGTCTGAACATCAGGCAATTTGTGCTTTCAAGGAAGGCGTCAGGTATCGGGAGTTGAATCTAAAATTCGGTCAGATAGGAAACATGACTTTGACTCGGATGATGGAAATCGCCACCAAGTATGCCAATGGTGAAGAGGAGGAGCGACTGCGGAGCGGCAAGCACAAAGCAGTCGCCCACGAAGCCGGGGGAGGAAACTCCAGTCGGAAACAAAAACGCAAGGCCGAACCAGCTGCTCCGGGTGAGGCCTTGGCTGTGGTTCAAGGAAAGTTCAAGGGGAAGCCCAAAGGGCCGTGGAACCCCAAGAAAGTAAAAGATCAAGATGGAAATGACGTGTTGGATCTGCCGTGCCATATCCACACAAAAAAGACGAAGAAAGTAATTTCATTTACCCGAAGCATACCACTCGACAGTGTTAGCTCCTGATCCAGCAGTTCCGAGAGAAACAGCCCAAGGAAAAGGAGAAGGAGGCAGACAAGGCTGAGAGTGAAGGGGAAGATGATCATGGTTATCCTCACGTGAATTCCACTTTGATGATTTTCGCTGATGTTGAAAACAAGAGTCTATTGAAAGTCATCAACAGAGAAGTGAACATGGTCGCTCCGGCGACACCCAATTACTTGAAATGGTCGTAGACTGCCATTATGTTCGACCAGTCTGATCACCCAGCGCACATCGCCACCCCTGGGAGGCAAGTGCTGGTGGTCGACCCGGTGGTCGAAGGCACTCGACTGACAAAGGTCCTGATGGACGGTGGCAGTGGCCTGAACATTTTGTATGCAGAAACGTTGAAAGGAATGGGAATTCCGATGTCCAGACTCAGTGAAAGCCATATGAGTTTCCATGGGGTCATCCCAGGCAGGAAGGCTGCGTCCCTCAGTCAGATTGCACTCGACGTGGTTTTCGGTGATGCCAAAAATTACCGCAAAGAAAAGTTGACGTTTTCAGAGTGCGTATCATGCATTTCTGGGCAGGCCAGCTTATGCACGATTCATGGCTTGACCTTGTTACGTGTACCTCAAACTGAAGATGCCTGGTCCCAGAGGAGTGATCACTATCTCTGGTAATCGGAAAAATGCGGAAGAGTGTTTCCAAAAGGGCTCCAAGATCACTGATGCCTAGATGGCCATGGCAGAATTGCAAGAATACCAGAAAAATGCAGACCCAAGTGACTTATTGCAAGCCAAGAAGCCAGCCACGGATTCAGCATTCCAGTCGTCTAGCGAGACGGAGTCTGTTCACATTCACCCGACGGACCCCAATGCAGCTCCGACCCACATTTCGACCACACTCGACTCCAAATAGGAAGAAGCGCTCATCCAGTTCCTCCGTGAGAACTGGGACATCTTTGCATGGAAGCCTTCTGACATGCCAGGTGTTCCCAGGGGACTGGCTGAGCATCGTTTGCGAGTTGACCCGAAAGTGAAACCGGTCAAAGAGCATCTTCGACGGTCCGCCGTCCAGAAAAGAAAAGCAATCGGCGAAGAGGTGGCTTTGCTTTTGGCAGCTGAGTTTATCCGAGAGACTTACTACACCGAGTGGTTAGCCAATGTTGTCACGGTCCCAAAGAAAGATGACTCACTCTGCATGTGCATCAATTTCAAGCATATCAATCGGGCCTGCCCAAAAGATCACTTCCCTCTCCCTCGCATCGATCAGATAGTCAACTCGACTGCTGGGTGCGAGCATTTGTCCTTTTTGGATGCCTACTCCGAGTACCACCAGATCCGTCTGTACGGACCTGACAAAATAAAGACAGCTTTTATCACCCCATTCGGGTGCATCTGTTATGTCACAATGCCACTCGGCTTCAAGAACGCTGGAACCACATTTATGCGAATGATTCAGAAGTGCCTGCTCACTCAGATCAGTCGGAATGTGGAAGCATACATGGATGACATTGTGGTCAAGTCACGTAAAGGTTCCGACCTGCTGACCGACCTCGCTGAAACCTTTGCCAACCTCAGAAGGTATGATATCAAGCTCAACCAGCAAAGTGTACATTTGGAGTTCCAGGCGGAAAGTTACTCAGTTTTCTTGTTTCCGAACGAGGAATCGATGCTAACCCAGAGAAAGTAGGCGCTATACTCTGAATGAAACGCCCTGTGCGTGTGCATGATGTCCAGACGCTTACTGGTTGCTTGGCCGCCCTAAGTCGATTCATTTCTCGCCTCGGTGAAAAGGCGCTGCCTCTTTACCGACTGATGAAGAAATCAGATACGTTCGAGTGGACTCCAGAAGCTGATACATCATTTGCAGAGCTAAAAGCCCTGCTTTCCACCTAGCCGGTGCTTGCTGCTCCAATCAGCAATGAGCCTCTTTTGCTTTATATAGCAGCCACTGGACAAGTCGTCAGTACAGTACTTACGGTCGAGCGGGAAGAAGAAGGAAAAGCATAGAAAGTTCAACGCCTAGTTTATTATATTTCTGAAGTCCTGACCCCATCAAAGGAGAGATATCCTCACTATCAGAAGCTTGTGTATGGAATTTACATGACCACGAAGAAGGTTGCACACTACTCAGATCACTATGTTACAGTCGTCAGCGACACTCCATTGTCAGAGATTCTGCACAACAGGGATGCAACTGGTCGAGTGGCTAAATGGGCGATTGAACTCCTTCCCTTGGATATGAAGTTTGAGGCAAAGAAAGCTATCAAGTCCCAAGCAATAGCAGATTTCCTCGCCGAGTGGATCGAACAGCAACTGCCGACTCAAGTTCACTCTGAGCACTGGACCATGTTCTTTGACGGATCCAAGATGTTGAGCGGTTCTGGTGCTGGAGTAGTTATGGTATCCCCCCGAGGAGACAAGCTCAGATATGTCCTCCAGATTCACTTTGATTCTTCCAACAATGAAGCAGAATACGAAGCACTCCTGTATAGGTTGCGCATGGCCATCTCACTCGGCGTCCGTCACCTCATGGTCTACGGCGACTCAGATTTGGTAGTTAATCAAGTGATGAAGGAGTGGGACGTCAGAAGCCCAGCTATGACTGGTTACTGCAACGTGGTGAGAAAGCTTGAGAAGAAGTTCGAGGGGTTAGAACTCCACCACATCCCCCGATTGAAAAATCAAGCAGCCGATGAATTGGCAAAGATAGGCTCCAAGAGAGAAGCCATTCCTAGCAATGTGTTCTTGGAGCATATTCACACGCCGACAGTTCAGGAAGACCCTTTCACTGAAGATCCCCCACAACCCAAGAGCGCCACGGATCCAACTGAAGTCGAGGTCCTAGCTGTGGTCGACCTAATCATGGAGGTTCTGGCCATTACTCCCGATTGGACGGTGCCCTACATTGCGTACATCCTCAGGAAAGAGCTCCCAGAGGATGAAGAAGAAGCTCGACAGATCGTCTGCCGATCTAAAGCTTTTACTGTGATAAGAGGGCAGCTGTTCAGAGAAAGTGTGACTGGAGTCGGTCAGAAGTGCATAACCAGAAGAAGGTCGAATGATCCTCAATGACATCCACTCGGGGACTTGTGGCCACCATGCGTCCTCTCGGGCCATCGTGGCTAAAGCATACCGAGCTGGATTCTATTGGCCACGAGCAAATGAGATGGCGAAAGATATAGTCGACAGATGTGAAGGCTGTCAATTTTACTCTGATATGTCTCACAAGCCAGCGTCAGCCCTGAAGACCATTCCCCTCGTCTGGCCCTTCATTGTTTGGGGACTGTGGCACCCACCATGGGACCGCTGAGGACCGGCAGAAGCGGCTTCACTCACGTGCTCGTTGCAGTCGACAAGTTTACCAAATGGATCGAAGCCAAACCCATCAAGAACCTTGACGCTAGCACCGCTGTCAGTTTTATCAGAGAATTGACGTTCAGATATGGAGTCCCACACAGCATCATCACGGACAACGGATAGAACTTAGATTTCGATGAGTTCAGAATTTTCTGCGCCTCTCAGGGCACTCGAGTCGACTATGCTTATGTTGCTCACCCGCAGTCGAACGGACAAGCAGAAAGAGCCAATGGCCTAATTCTTAAAGGACTGAAGCCCCGACTGATGCGTGATCTCAAACACGCAGCAGGTGCTTGGGTTGATGAACTTCCGTCAGTTCTGTGGGGTTTAAGGACAACTCCTAATCAGTCGACTGGAAGGACTCCTTTCTTCTTAGTCTATGGAGCCGAAGCTCTTCTACCAAGTGACTTGCTCCACAACGCACCCCGAGTTGAACTCTTCTCCGAAGCAGAAGCAGAGCAGGCCCGGCAAGATTCAGTGTCACAGCCTTAGTGTCACAGCCTGGCAAGATTCAGTGTCACGGGCTTAGAGTTGCATCTGCACTCATGCATCATGTATAAAATTCCTGAAAGTTGAATTGAGGTTCGTTGAAACCCTCAGAAACCAGTTCAAAAATAATCAACATTAAAATGTCTTCAAAGAAGTCCAAGAAAATCTTCCTCTTAGTCTCTGAAAATATTGGCAAGAGGTAAAATTCAAACCGATGTTTTTGGTACCTCAGAAACATTTATTTTGGGCCTTTGAATTAATTCAATAACTATTTGCATTGGATATATATTCTTTATATAATTAATATATGTCCAATAATTCTGGAACATTTTATGTGGTTTGGGATATTTTAATTCTAGCCACATAATTATTTTCAGGATTTCATAAAATGGTTTGGTGTTAAAACTAAACCCAAAACAATTGCAGAAAAATAGAAAACAGAAACAATTTAGAAAATGGAGAAGAGAGAGAGCTTACCTGGGCCAACTCACCTGTGCAGCCACCTGGCGGCCCAAGTGGCCGGCCCAGCCCACCTGGCCCTCCCCTGTCGTCTTCCTCCCCGCGCCAATAGACAGCACGTGTGGCCGAGGCACGCCAGCACGCGCCCGGCCACCTCCTGCTTCCTGCCGCTTCCCCCTCATCGCCTGGACGTCTCCAACACCGCCACGCACGCCCCTGGAACCCCCTCGCACTCTCCCTTGCTCCTCCCCCTCCTCCGTTTCTCTTACGTGCAACCACCGAGCGCAACCGTCGCTGCCGACGCGCACCGCCGTGGCCACAGCCACTGCCTCGCCTCGCCGATGCGCTCAGAGGCTCCGCCTCGACCCCCTTTTCCTCCTCACCGAGCCACGCCCCGCGGGAGCCCCCACAACGCCGCCATCAGCTCCGTCTTCTTCCTTGGACTCCGGCGATTGCCGTCGCCACTTTGTCGTCTCTAGAGCCTCCCCCGAGCTGCCGACCCATCCATGCGATGCACTGTGAGCCTCTGAACAATTTCCCCCTACTCTTGTGCGCTAATTCGAGCTCTAGCTCTCATTCCCGTCAAGACCGAGACCTCGCCGGCGGCGGCCATGTCGCCGTCGTTGTTTTGGCCGGCCTCCGTCCAAACCAAGCACGTCACCGCACTCAGTACATCCCCAGGAGCACGTTTCACCCACCAGCTCCTCCCGTGCACCACAACGCCAAACTCGCAGGTGCCCGAATGCCGGGCGCCTCCACGAGCTCGACTCCGGCGAGCTCGTTCCACCCCGCGCCTCCCGCGTGCCTCCCCTGGATGCGCGCGAGTGAGGGCTCCCCTCTGGTGCCCTCAGCACACCCAGCCACCGCCCCTAGCGCCATTCCGGCGAACTTCTGCCGCATTCCTGGTCACCGGCGACGTAACTCCGGTGAGCTGATGTGGCTTCATTAGTTTAGCGCTAACCCCTGCCACTTAGGCCTCAACAGACGCTGACAGTAGGCCCCACAGTGGGTCAAAGCCCAGTTAGCGTCGGGTTTGACCCGAGGTTGACCTCTGTTTGACCCTTGAGTCACTGACATGCAGGCCTCGCCCGGCTAACCCAGTTAGTTAGAGCTAAACTTAATTAAGTTAGTTTAGTTAGTCACTGACCAGTGGGCCCAGTGTTGTTTAGTTAGTCTAGTTAACCCAAATAGTTAACTGTGACACTGACTAGTGGGGCCCAGCCATCAGGTTTGACCCTAGACCGGACCTTTGACCAGCTAACGCAAGGATGACGCGATGCTGACGTCATGAAGCTTTTCTGGATTTAAAATAAATCTAAATGATTTATTTATTTTCAGAAAATAGCTAAAACTTCTAAAATTCATAGAAAATTATCTATAATTCCAAATAAGATAAATTATATATGAAAAATTATCAGAAAAATTCAAGGAATCTGAATATGGAATTTTCATGCATGTTTGAACGACTTAACCTCACTGTTTAGTCCAAAACATGATAATGCACTATTGGAATTCATAGTTTGAATTTGAATTTGAAACTTGAGTTCAAATCAACCCAAACCTTTCTGCTACTAGTTGCATTAGCTCAAACCACAACATATTGACATGTCATGATCATGCATCATATTGTGCATTGCATTGATTGTGTTTCTTTCTCTGTTGCCGGTATTTATCCCCTCTCGATAGACGTGGTTTCGATGAAGAGATCGATGACACCGATGAAGAACTATATTACCTTTAGGAGTGCCAGGCAAGCAAAAACCCCTTGTTCATTCCAATACAATCCCACTCTCTCGCTCCTGCTCTCTTTTACTGCATTAGGACAACAACGATTCAACTGTTACATGTTGCGGTAGTTGAACCCCTTTCCTCTGCATGACCTGTCATTGCCATAGTAAATAGATGAAACCCACTAGTATGAGTAGGAGTTGTTTGAGCCTTGATGTGCCTACTCATTCATGCTTATTTGTCATGCCTGCTACTGCTTAGAGTTGAGTCAGGTCTGATTCATCGGGGATGAATTGGAACAGTGATGAACATGTCCTACTGTGTGTGAGCTAAGCGTGTGAACACGATTTGGTAAAGGTAGCGGTGGGAGGCTATGTAGGAGTACATGGTGGGTTGTCTCATTGCAGCCGTCCTCAGGAACTGAGTTCTGTGTCTGTGATCCATGAACAACTACTACCACTCATTGGGATCCTTAATTGACCCTCTCGGCTTCTTAATCACCCTAGTACTCTGTCCAGGAGTTGCAACTAGTTTCTGGTGTTTGTAGGTTATGTGTTGGTGGCCGTGCGTAGCGCAGACCCTAGGGGTGGGCTATGATGCGGTAGATAGACCGTGGCATGGTGTACCAGGCGCCCATTTGGTGTCTCGGGAACCCTGTTCACATCGTTCGGGGCCGTAAGTGGAAACCTCAGCTGGACTCCCTGCGAATGGAACCTGAATAGGCGATAAACCTAGACTAGAGACTTAAGTGTTTAGGTAGGCCGTGGCCGACACCCTCGTTGGGCTTCTGCTTGAAGGTTGCCGAGTACATGTCGTGTAAACGACGGTAAGTGGTGGGAGCGTGTGTGAAGAAGTACACCCCTACAGGGTTATCATTATCTATGCAAATAGCCGGATTCCTCGGATATGGAAACTTGGACCCCTTGCATAGTTCATAGACAAGTGAAAGTGGATACTCTAAAACTCGCAAGATAAGTGTGAGTGCTATGGATGGCCTTCTCGTAGGGAGACGGGAGCGGATCCATAGTGGTGTATTGGATGGTGAATATGTGGACTCGTGTGCGCCACCTCAAAAGAGTTGCTTGCATTCGTAGTTCAGGTTAGCCACTGATTCAAAGCTGGCTTCCTGCAGTTAAACTCCACCACCCCCTTTGTCGATACCGATGCATATGTAGTTAGATCTGATGTAAGTCTTGTTGAGTACCTTTGTACTCACGTTTGCTTAATTATGTTTTGCAGAGAGACTTTAGTCTCGCTAGTAGTTCCGCGTGGACTTCGACGTTTAGCTTGATACCTCAGCTACGATCTTGTGCCCTCGGCAGGATCTGGTAGATAGTCAGGCTTCTTAGCCTTTTCCATTTGTAGATGTCTGTACTCAGACATGTTAAGCTTCCGCATGTGCTTGATTTGTATGTTATGTTTGTTGGGTCATGAGACCCATGTTTTTAATATCTCGATCCTCGGAGCCTAATGAATAAATACTTGAGTTGTAGAGTTATGTTGTGATGCCATGTTGTATTTACACATATCGAGCATATTGTGTGTATGATTGAAATGCTTGGTATGTGTGGGATCCGGCAATCTAGTTGTTTATCCTTGGCGGCCTATCTTATGGGGAAATGTAGTCTAGTGCTTCCATGAGCCATAGTAGTCCGCTACAGCCCGGTTCACCGGAGTCCTGCTAGCCCAACACTACTGCTCAGGACACTTGACTGGCTGGCATGTGTTTCACTTCGTTCCTGTGTCTGTCCCTTCGAGGAAATGTCATGCGGTGACATCCGGAGTCCTGCCTAGCCTGCTACAGCCTGGGTTCCCGGAGTCCTGTTAGCCCAGTGCTACAACCCGGATTCACACGCTGCTGACCGACATGCTCGATGTGATTCATGTATGCCTGTCCCCATAGGTTAGTGCCGCTTTGGGTTCACGACTAGCCATGTCGGCCCGGGTTCTCTGTCATATGGATGCTAGCGACACTATCATATACGTGAGCCAAAAGGCGCAAACGGTCCTGGGCCATGGTAAGGCGACACCCATGGGAATACCGTGCGTGAGGCCGCAAAGTGATATGAGGTGTTACCGGCTAGATCGATGTGACTTGGAATCGGGGACCTGACATTCAGTCGATCTCTTAGAGGAGGAAAGAGAGATGGCCTTGATCCGCTCAACCATTTATCAGCAAGATTTGCGTCGATTCCACGCCAGGAACATGAGGGGTTGGGCCTTTCAAGAAGGAGACTTGGTTCTTCGAGTGGATCAGCAGAAACCACACAAGCTCGCTCCAACTTGGGAAGGCCCCTTCATCATCACAAAAGTTCTCCACAACGGAGCATACCATCTTTACAGTATCAAGCATCAGAAAGACGTGCCACGGGCTTGGAACATGGAGCTGCTCCGCCCCTTTTATACTTAAACACTCGTTCGAATAAAATGTAATAAGCAACACCTTTTGTAATTCGTTTATCAAAGACAAGAGCTTACGGTCCTCTCATTTGATTGGGTTGTTCTTATTTACTCCTGAAATCCCCCAGTGGGTGGGCTTAGTCGCGAATCCGTTCCGCCTAAGTTCGAAAAAATCCTACCAAGTGAAGAGCAATCCTTCCACTCGGGGGCTTAGCTTCAGTCGAGCACTCGCCTAAGCTCTCTCACTAAGAGGCTTAACGGCAGTCCAGCACTCGCCTAAGTTTGAAAAAATCCTACCAAGTGGAGAGCAGTCCTCCCACTCAGGGGCTTAGCTGCAGTCAAGCACTTGCCTAAGTTCTCTCACTAAGAGGCTTAACGGCAGTCCAGGACTCACCTAAGTTTGAAAAAATCCTACCGAGTGGAGAGCAGTCCTCCCACTCGGGGGCTTAGCTGCAGTCGAGCGCTCGCCTAAGCTCTCTCACTAAGAGGCTTAACGGCAGTCCAGCACTCGCCTAAGTTTGAAAAAATCCTACCGAGTGGAGAGCAGTCCTCCCACTCGGGGGCTTAGCTGCAGTCGAGCACTCGCCTAAGTTCTCTCAGTAAGAGGCTTAACGGCAGTCCAGCACTCGCCTAAGTTTGGAAAAATCCTACCGAGTGGAGAGCAGTCCTCCCACTCGGGGGCTTAGCTGCAGTCGAGCACTCGCCTAAGTTCTCTCGCTAAGAGGCTTAACGGCAGTCCAGCACTCGCCTAAGTTTGAAAAAATCCTACCGAGTGGAGAGCAGTCCTCCCACTCGGAGGCTTAGCTGCAGTCGAGCACTCGCCTAAGTTCTCTCACTAAGAGGCTTAACGGCATTCCAGCACTCGCCTAAGTTTGAAAAAATCCTACTGAGTGGAGAGCAGTCCTCCCACTCGGGGGCTTAGCTGAAGTCGAGCACTCACCTGAGTTCTCTCACTACGAGGCTTAACGACAGTCCAGCACTCGCCTATGTTTGGAAAAATCCTACCGAGTGGAGAGCAATCCTCCCACTCGGGGGCTTAGCTGCAGTCCAATACTCGCCTAAGTTTGAGACCCATCCCTATCCGCAAGGACGACAAGGTGCAGGTCAACTGCAACCTTCTTCTTCGGAGCTGCGGCAGAAATACAACGTCCGCTCCATCCCTATCCGCAAGGACGAAGAGGTGCAACAAGCAAAGTCCATCCAAAGGCAAACACAAGTACATTCGGAGATAAACTAAATTCAGATAAATACTAAAAGGTTCCAAGCAGCGAATCAAAAGTACTCGGGCACCAAGCCCGAAGTAGTTTAACGGTTACAGAAACCACTCGGTATTCCGAGGCAAATTTAAAGCTTATCCAAGTTTCATAAGATTGTTCACTCAGCCGGAGGAGGACTGGCAGGCTCCACGAATGAGTCCAGATCGATCCCAGCAGCGATCCGAGTAGCGGCAGCAATGACAGTCTCCTTGAAGGACTGGAAGTCCTACTTTTTGGTGTTAGCGAGTTTGACCGCAGCCAGCTTGTCTTCACGAACCTCCTTGCAATGGACTCGCACCAGGGAGAGCACCACGTCAGCACCACACCGGGCGGAGGATTTCTTCCATTCTTGCACTCGGTCAGGGATCTCGTTCAGTTGAGTCATCAGAGATTCCAGATCATTCTGAAGCGTCCCCTCCGGCCAAAGCGTCGAATCGATTCGAGAGACAACCTCCTTCAGGCGTGCGAGGTAGCTTGTGGCGCTGGATATACGGGACTCCAGTCAGAGCATGTTCATCGCAGTTTCGTCGCAGACCGGGGAAGCGATAGGGTCCAGACCCGTCTCGACCCTTCCAGTTTCTTTGTCAAAGTCTTGACAAAGTTCTGCAGCCAAAAGTCAGTTCAATCAACCAAGCAAAATCCGATGGCAAGCATCAACACAGTCGGATTAAAAGAAATACATCCCAGCACGAGATAAAGCTTCTTGGCGAGGGTCCTCAGATAAGCTTCTGTGTCGTTCCTCTTGCGGATCGCAGACTCCAACTTCTCATTCAGGGCGACCTTATCCTTCTTCAGGATCATCACTTCGCGGTTAGCTTCATTAAGACAAGATGTCAGTCTAGTCACCTCTCCTTCAAGCGTTCCGACTGAAGCAAGCTTCTTGTCTGCGAGAGCGGTTTTGTCTTGGGCTGCTTTTTGTGCGGCGGTGAGGTCCGAGTCCTTCTTGTCCAGAGCCAACTTCATTTTCTTTGCAAAAGAAATAATCGAATCAAAAAAGAGACCAAAGAGATCTATTGAAATTCAGTCGGCAATCAGTTACCTTCCATACCAGCAGCCTCATCTTGAGCTTTTTTCAGATTTTGCTGAGCCAATTTCAAGTCTAAGTTGAGTTGCCTCTGCTTCTCTTCGAGTTTGGCAAACTTGGAGATAAGAGTACAAGACTTCTGTAGGAGGCAAGAGACAGGTCAATCGATAGGTTCGAAAGCAGTTCATTTTCGAATGAATAAAACCTAAAGAAGTGGACAACAAGCTGTTCAGACCCCAGTCGACTGCCAGCAGTCGACCGTGGTCTCGGGGATGACACCCAGTGGGTGCACTTGGCGTGCCCCCACCGGTTCTGATCCCACTCGCCCGGCCCGCCGGAGTCGAGTGCTAGGAGTAGAAAAAAGAGAGAGAAAGAACAATTGCGCCATCAAGAAAAGAAGAACTCAGACCACTGTCGACTGCCAGCAGTCGACCGTGGTCTCGGGGACGACACCCAGTGGGTGCACTTGGCGTGCCCCCACCGGTTCTGATCCCACTCGCCCGGCCCGCCGGAGTCGAGTGCAAGGAGTAGAAAAAAAGAGAGAGAAAGAACAATTGAGCCGTCAAGAAAAGAAGAACTTAGACCACTGTCGACTGCCAGTAGTCGACTGCGGTCTCGGGGACTACACCCAGTGGGTGCACTTGGCGTGCCCCCACCAGTTCTGATCCCACTCGCCCAGACTGAGTGGAAGAGCGAAACTACCAAAAACGACAGCAACACCCAGTGGGTGCTTTAATTCAACGCGAACAACAGGAGATTGTGCAGAAGAAGATTTTTCGAGAACAAAAACAGTCGGAAAGTCTACTCACCTGGACGTTGGCCCAAAGAGCGGCACTAGCATCGTAGGCAGCCTGACTGCTCTCGTGCACTATCTTCACCCGCTCCATCATCATATCAGCCTGTCGGATGGCTTCCGCAGCCGCTTCCGACTGGTTTTCTGGGACGGGGTAGCTGGTGAAAAAATGTGCAGACGACCCAGGTGCAGCTGCTTGAGGCTCCGTGGTGTGGAGTTGGATAGTTGAAGGAACCACAGGCATGGTCGACCGCGTGGGATGCCCACTCGGCAAGGGTGCAGCGAACGTCACAGCGGCCCTGCCCGCATCTTCAGCTTGACAAACGGGAGGCGTTGCAGTTGGTTCCTGTTGAGCCACCCTGCCAGCTGTTACCTTCTTGCTCTTCCTAGGCTCAGGAGCCACATCTTCGTCGTCGTCTGGAAGGTCAATGATGTTGGGTCGAGCTGCAAGACAGAACATTCGACCCCAAGTGAACCACTCAACCCTAAAAGGATCAAGAAATGAAATCGCAAGAGTTCATACCTGGGTTAGAGGTTACCGCATCCTCCATTTCCTCGTCCCGGTACTATATGAAGAGGTCCATGACGTAGCAGCACTGCAAAGGCCCGCATTCAATCGGTTACACCCAGTTAATCCAATCCACATAAAGGACAAGTCAGATTGTCACCTGGAGATAGTAGGAACGGTCACTTTGATCCGAGGAAAGCTTTGGGCAGTTTGGAAGAGATGGCTTTCGGCACTTTTGGCACTGGAAGCGGCGCGACCTTGGATTGCTTTGGAGGCTTCTCAATCGGTGTCGCGGAAGACGTCCTGGGGCGCTTCGAGGATTGCCCAATCGGCGCAGCCACCAAGTCCGGAGCGCGTGCCAGGTCATTAGTGTGCTTGGACCTCCTCTCCCTGCGAGGAGGTGAGTCGACTTCTTCCTCATCGGTCGATTCATCGCTCTCCTCGTCCTCCTCGGCTTTCGAATGCTCCTCGCCGCTCTCGCCCCTGCTCCCTTCTTCTTCAGCGCCGGGGTCCTGCACTCCGTTGGGCATCGAGTACATTTCAATGAGGGCCTGAAAGGATAACAATCAAATGACATTCAGTCAACCACAAACGGGACATCACATGGTGAATTGAAAAGATACTTGATAAAACAGAAATATACCTGCTCCGGCTGGCGCGCGTTGTTGAATGGAATCACCCTCCTGGATCCCTGAGGGTTGTCTTTGTTGCCCGTGATTCCCCTCAACCAGTTCTCCAAGATATCCTCGCTGACCTCCTCCGAGTGGATCCGAGTGGTATCCACGAGCCCAGAGTACATCCACATCGGATGATTGCGCGCCTGAAGAGGTTGGATGCGTCGACCGAGAAAGACCTCCAGCAGATCCATCCCGGTCACTCCGTCGCGGACAAGCTGGACGACCCGTTCAACCAGGTCCTTGACCTGCGCCTTCTCTTCTAGAACTACCTTCAGGGGAGCAGGCTTCTCCACTCGAGCCAAGGAAAAAGGAGGAAGTCCAATCGACTGGCCAGGGGTTGGATGATCCTTGCAGTAAAACCAAGTCGACTGCCAGCCCCGGACCGAGTCAGGTAGGATCATCGCTAGGAAAGTACTCTTGCTCCTCATCTGGATCCCCAAACCACCGCACATCTGGATCACCCGCGTCCTCTCGTCACTCGACTTGGCCTTTTTGACCAACTAGGAGCGGCAAGTGAAGATGTGTTTGAAAAGCCCCCAGTGCGGTTGACAGCCCAAGAAGTTTTCGCACATGGACACGAAAGCAGCCATATAGACTATGGTGTTTGGAGTGAAATGGTGGAGCTAAGCCCCAAAGAAGTTCAAAAAACCCCGGAAGAAAGGGTGGGGAGGCAGCGAGAATCCGCGATCTACGTGGGATGCTAGGAGGACACACTCACCCTCTCTAGGCTGCGGCTCGGTTTCGTCCCCCGAGAGCCGAGCCGACTTGTGGGGGATCAATCCCCCCTCCACCAGGTCGTCGAGGTTGTCCTGCGTGATTGCCGAGCAGATCCAGTCGCCCTGGATCCAGCCCGCCGGTAGGCCGGACCTCGACGAGGATCCGCCCCAGCTGGTCCGCTTGGCCTTCGCCTTCGCGGTCGCCTTCTTCGCGCGTTCCAGCGTCGCCGCCTTATCCTTCCCCATGGTGGCAGATCGAGCTCGAGCGGAGGTCCGACGACGAGGCGGAAGCGAGAGTGGTGGAGAGATCGGGAGAAAGAGAAGAGAGAATGGGGGCGTGCGGAGTAGAGGCCTGGCCCGAGACCTTTTATAAGGCCTTCCACCGAGTGGCTGACTAGTGGACCCAAGCGATCTAAAAAAATCCCGCAACAGTCACGCGCACAGTACGTGGAGAAAAAGGTGGCGCGGGGATCGAGGAGACTTACCTAATCTGTTCCGATAACCTTGTTTCCTATCGTCTGGCGCGCTTCCCAAAATTTGAATCCCGCAAGATCCACGGAGAGCGGAACAACCTGTCATACTGAAGGCAAACACCCTCTACATCATCATTCGGAATTCAACCATGAAAGTTCACTCGACAACAACCAAGAATGGACCAAGGTGACTGACAAAGGAGTCGACGTCGTCTCCTCAACTCATTGTTTCAGGACAAGACATATTCATAGCACAAAGAGTGGGTCAGAAGTGTTCTCAACCCCTTCCTCACTCAAACCCTGATCCATTCGGGGGCTAATGATGAAGCTATGTACCCAGGGTAGGGTCATGGACCTGTCTAGCATACCTCCCCAAGGACATCTTTACAAAGAATCAGAAGCGGTCGAAGAGAAAACATCATCCACTCGACCAAGAAGATGTGCTCACTCGACTTCCTTGAAGACACTCGACCACCTTGAAGACACTCGACAACCAGAAGAGAAGCCCTCCACTCTGCAACGGTTGTGACTTAAACCATAGCATTATGAGCATTTATAACACTTTATTGTAGACGTTATCAGTAATGCCCCACCTTTATGAACATTGAACCCTGTGTAACGAACGGGAGCTGGGGTCCTGGCGCACTCTATATAAGCCACTCCCCTCCTCTGGGACAAGGGTTCGCACTTTTGTAAACACACACACACATATAATCCAGTCGACCGCCTCAGGGCACCGAGACGTAGGGATGTTACTTCCTCCAAGAAGGGCCTGAACTCGTAAAACTCGTGTGTACAACTACTCCATAGCTAGGATCTTGCCTCCTCATACAACACCCCATTCTACTGTCAGTCTTAGATCCACGACAGATAGTACACTAAGTGTTTCTCCGGTATTCGGGAGTTGCATGATCTCATAGTCATAGGAACATGTATAAGTTATGGAGAAAGCAATAATCATAAATCAAACAATCATCGTGCTAAGCTAACGGATGGGTCAAGTCAATCACATCAATCTCTAATGATGTGATCCCGTTTATCAAATGACAACTCTTTGTCCATAGCTAGGAAACTTAGCCATCTTTGATCAACGAGCTAGTCAAGTAGAGGCATACTAGTGACACTCTGTTTGTCTATGTATTCACACATGTACTGAGTTTCCGGTTAATACAATTCTAGCATGAATAATAAACATTTATCATGATATAAGGAAATATAAATAACAACTTTATTATTGCCTCTAGGGCATATTTCCTTCAGTTATAGCAGGTTCATAAAAATTGACGACACAAGATTTTGCCGAGTCAAGCACTAAAGATTGATGTGAACAAGTTCAAATCAACTTGGGGCCTAATGTTGGGGATGTAACTATTGGGTATAACCCGCCCAGGAGGGGCCGGGTCATACCACTAGCGACTTAGAGATGAAGATGGCGGGTCATGAAGCAAGCCTATTGAAGGCCCAAGACCCAGAGGCGACTTGAGGCCCAAGAGGATGAACCGCCATATGTGTAACTTATATTATAAGGAAACCTTAGTTAGTCATCGAGCTGGACACGTTTTGTATGAGTCGGTTGGGACTCTGTAAGCCATCGAGCATCTGCCTATATATTTAAAGGGGTGACCCGGCGATAGGTTAACTCAAGTAACAATCAATCGAGGGCTAGGTCAAGCGTATTCGCTCCCTAGTCATCGTAACCCAAGCAATACAACCTAAAGCTGGAGTAGGCTTTTACCTCGTTGAGGGGGGCCAAACCTGGGTAACCCCTTCGTGTCCTTTGCCCCGTTTAACCTTGTCGGCGTTCTGGGAACGGGGGTCCCCAGACTTGCCTGCCTGCGGCATGCGGCGTGGCTCAAAGGAGGCCCAGCACGGCCCATCTTCATCAACACAAGACTCAAGACCCTCGCGAGGGGCCAAGCCTCGCGAGGCGGATGACATGGAGCTTCCTCAGGCACGACCTCGTCAGGCTGGCTCACGAGGAGGCGGAGAGATCAAGGCGGGGTACCTCGCGGGGCGCCCGTGACGCAAGCCATGACGACTCAGGGCGCCAGGCGGGCGCCAGCGCGCGCAGCGTCCTTCTTTCCTCTTTGGTGCAAAGGGGGCAAGCGCAGCCGCGGAGTAATGAGACCAAGACCAGGATGACTATGAGACGGAGGTCACCGTGGAGCCCAGGACGGCGTCATCACCAGAGCTTTGCACGGGCGAAGACTGCTTTTGTCAGGATAGTTGATACTTGTTGTCCCCCTTCAAAATTAGCCCGCCATTGTTGGCTCCCTTCCTGCTCGATATTTGGGAAGAGGACCAGGGCCTCTATAAATAGGACCAGCCACCCGCATGGCAAAGGGGGTTAGGTTCGGTTAGGTTGGGTTCAGCTCAGTTCGGTTCGGCGAGGTTCGTTCGAACGGTCGACAAGTGAAAGCAAATCAGAGAGAGTGAGAGAGAGAAGGGTGGCTGAACTCCTCCTAGCAGTTCATCACCCAGCCAAGAACTGACCCTCACGAGGCTGTTCTTCCTTGTATTGTTACCATCATCAGCCCCAGGAGGCAATCCACCAACCACACACTGGAGTAGGGTATTACACCACAAAGGTGGCCCGAACTAGTATAAATCTTGTGTCCCTTGTGCAGTTCCTTTAGTAGTACAGATCTTTGCGAGACGGAGAGGTGGAGGGCGTAATCTCCGCGCGCACCCCAGTGTTCGAACCTTGAGGGTCTGCCGGAACCCGAAATCCGACAAACCTCTACAAGCTAACTACGTTGCGATGGCTCTACCTCTAAGTCCTTTTGCTAGGGCATCTGCCGTGTTAAGTCCACGACATGACTGGTCACTTGAAGCGAAACTGCCCCAGTTATTTGGCGGCTAAGAAGGATGGCAAAGTGAGCAAAGGTCTATTTGATATACATGTTATTGATGTGTACCTTACTAATGCTCGTAGTATACGTGCCTGGATACTTGATACTGGTTCTATTGCTAGTATTTGCAACTCGAAACAGGGGCTACGGATTAAATGAAGACTGGCTAAGGATGAGGTGACGATGCGCGTCATGAATGGTTCCAAGGTCGATGTGATCGCCATCGGCACGCTACCTCTACATCTACCTTCGGGATTAGTTTTAGACCTGAATAATTGTTATTTGGTGCCAGTGTTGAGCATGAACATTATATATGGATCTTGTTTGATGCGAGACGGTTATTCATTTCAATCAGAGAATAATGGTTGTTCTATTTATATGAGTAATATCTTTTATGGTCATGCACCCTTGAAGAGTGGTCTATTTTTATTGAATCTCGATCGTAGTGATACACATATTCATAATATTTATGCCAAAAGATGCAAAGTTGATAATGATAGTGCAACATATTTGTGGCACTACCGTTTAGGTCATAATGGTGTAAAGCGCATGAAGAAACTCCATGCAGATGAACTTTTAGAATCACTTGATTATGAGTCATTTGATGCTTGCGAACCATGCCTCATGGGCAAGATGACTAAGACTCCATTCTCCGGAACAATGGAGCGAGCCACTGACTTATTGGAAATAATACATACCGATGTATACGGTCCAATGAGTGTTGACGCTCGTGGCGGGTATCATTATTTTCTGACCTTCACAAATGATTTGAGCAGATATGGATATATATACTTAATGAAACACAAGTCTGAGACATTTGAAAAGTTCAAAGAATTTCAGAATGAAGTGGAAAATCATCGTAACAAGAAAATAAAGTTTCTACGATCTGACCACGAAGGCGAATATTTGAGTTACGAGTTTGGCCTTCATTTAAAACAATGTGAAATAGTTTCACAACTCACGCCACCCAGAACACCACAGCGTAATGGTGTGTCCGAACATCGTAACCATACTTTATTGGATATGGTGCGATCTATGATGTCTCGTACCGATTTACCACTATCGTTTTGGGGTTATGCATCAGAGGCAGCTGCATTCACGTTAAATACGACATCATCTAAATCCATTGAGATGACACTGTATGAACTATGGTTTGGCAAGAAACCTAAGTTGTCGTTTATTAAAGTTTGGGGTTGCGATGCTTATGTGAAAAATCTTTAGCCTGATAAGCTCGAACCCAAATCGGATAAGTGCGTCTTCATAGGATACTGTCGGGACCCCGATTCTAAGTCACACCGATCTAGCATGTAACACCTCATATCACTTTGCGGCCTCACACACGGTATCCCCATGGGTGTCGCCTTACCATGGCCCGGGACCGTTTGCGCCTTTTGGCTCACGTATATGATAGTGTCGCTAGCATCCATGATAGAGAACCCGGGCCGACATGGCTAGTCGTGAACCCAAAGCGGCACAGACCTATGGAGACAGGCATACATGAATCACATCAAGCATGTCGGTCAACAACGTATGAATCCGGGCTGTAGCACTGGGCTAACAGGACTCTGGAAGTCACCGCATGACATTTCCCGAAGGGACAGACATAGGAACGAAGTGGAACACATGCCGGCCAGTCAAGTGTTCTGAGCAGTAGTGCTGGGCTAGCAGGACTCTGGTGAACCGGGCTGTAGCGGACTACTACGGCTCAAGGAAGCACTAGACTATATTTCCCCATAAGAGAGGCTGCCAAGGACAAACAACTAGATTGTCGGATCCCACACATAGCAATACATGTCACACGTGCGCATAACATGCAAGTATGTGATGTACAACATGGCATCACAACATAACGTAACTCATATAGATAAAGGCTCAGAAGAGCCACATAGCATAAATACAAACAGGGGTCACATGACCCATCATTCAGAGCATACAAGCAACGGAAGCATTACATGTCTGAGTACAGACAACTACAAAAGAAAAAGGTACAAGATCGTAGCTGAGGTAACAAGCTACTCGTCGAAGTCCAAGCGGTACTACTAGTGAGACAGATGTCTCATCTACAAAACATAAGTAAAGCAAACGTGAGTACAAAGGTACTCAGCAAGACTTACATCAGATCCTATCATACATGCATTTGTATCAAAAAGGTAATGTGGGGTTTAGTTGCAGCAAGCCAGCTTTGACTCAGTGGCTATCCTGTTCTACGGCAATGAGAAACTTATTTGAGACGAGGCAGCGCACACGAGTCCACTAATCACCACATCAACACACTACTATGGATTCATCCATGTCTCTCCTACGAGAAGGCCATCCATAGCACTCACACTTGTCTTGAGCATTTTAGAGTATCCACTTTAAGTTGTCTATGTACCACGTAAGCATCCAAGAAGTCCATAACCGAGGACACGGCTATTCGAATAGATCATGATAACCCTGTAGGGGTGTACTTCATCACACACGCTCTCACCACTTATCACCATATACACGTCATGTATCTCGGCAACCTTCAAGCGGAAGCCTGGCGAGGGTGTCGGCCACGACCTGACTAACCACGCAAGACTCTTGTCCAGGTTTATCGCCTATTTGGGTTCTACCCGCAAGGAGATCCGGCCGGGGTGTCGCTCACGGCCCCAAACGATGTGAGCAGGGTTCCCAAGCCCACCATCTGGGTGCCACTTGGTACACCGTGCCACTTGTGGCTAGTCTGTTCCGAGCCCACCCTACCGGGTGCCACTCGGTAGAAAAATAGCACTACCTACAAACACCAGAAACTATTTGCAACTCCTGGACAGAGTTCAAGGCGGTAAATAAGTTGAGAGAGCTTGGAGCGCCCGGAGCCCAATGTATGGTAGTAGCTAGTCATTGGACAACTTGCACAGAACTCAGTTCTTAAGGACGGTCCCAATGAGACAACCCACCATGTACTCCTACATGGCCTCTCACCGCTACCTTTACCAAATCGTGTTCACACGCTTAACTCTCAGCACCAGAACATATCATAACACTCCAATTCATTCCCGATGAATCCGACCGGACATACTCTAAGCAATAGCAGGCAAAGCATGGTAGGAACAAAACATGGCTCAATCAACTCCTACACATGCTAGTGGGTTTCAACTATTTACTGTGGCAATGACAGGTCATGCAGAGGAATGGGTTCAACTACCGCACCATAAAGTAGCAATTGAATCGTTGTTGCCCTAATGCAATAAAAGAGAGAAGGAGCGAGAGAGTGGGATTGTATCGGAATGAACAAGGGGGTTTGCTTGCCTGGTAGATCAACAAGGGGGCACTGCTCCTCAGACAGGTACTCTGGATCGATCTCCAGAGCAGGACCTATCGAGAAGGAACGGTGTCGGCAATCAATACACAATCATATGCAATAATATGATGCATGAAGATGGCATGAAGATGCGATGTTATTTGAGTTAATGCATCTAGCATTTATTTGGTTGAAGTCCATTTGAACCAAGGGTTCAAATACAACTCCAAATTAAGCTCTTAAATATGCCATAAGTGTGTTTTCATATATACATCATGTATAGATGGTTTGTCATGCATGAAAATGGTACAGATGGATAGATTGAATTTTTCTGATAATTTTTCATTTATAAATTATTTCAATCTGAGCTACGGTTGAATTTCTATGAATTTTTGAAGTTTTGAATATTTTTTGGAATTTCCTGATTTATTTTAATACCAGAAAATGAATAACTGCATCAGCATGACATCATCACTATGTTAGCGAGTCAACGTGGCTGACCGGGTCAAACCTGACATGTGGGGTCCACACATCAGTGTCATAGTTATTAATCAGTGTTAATTATATATTAAACTAATCCTAACAGAAACATTAGCAGGGCCGGGCCCCACCTGTCATTGACCCTGGGTAGTCAAATCCCAGGTCAATTGAGGGGGGCTAGACCGGTCAACCCCATCGTCGTTTAGCCACCGGCGAGGCCGAATGCGGTGGAGGGGCTTGGGATCACCGTTCCGGTGACCAAAAGGACGGCGGAGAGCACCGGGGCGTAGCCCGTGCTCTCCCACATCTAGTGGGGTAGATAGGAGGAGGAGGGGCGGTCGGAGCTTGCCGGAGGGAGGCTCACGACGGCGGCCGGAGCACGGCCAAGTGCGGGCGAGGGCTGCGGAGCATGGGGAGGCAAGCGGAGAGGGTCTACGGCCTCCTGGCGTCACCAGGAGCACGGTGACGCGCGCGGGTGCGGCTGGCTTGGCCCCTGGCCAGGGTGGCGCCATGGCCGGCGGTGAGGTGCTACGGCTTCGGTCGAAACGGCGGCTGCGGTGATCGAGAGGCAAGGGGAAGAGGGGCAAATGATGATGGAGCTCACAGCGGTCGCAGAGGTCGTCGAAGTGGGCTCGGGGAAGGCCAGACGATGACGTACGGGCGCCGGCGATCTCGGGCGCTCGCGGTGGAAAACGGTGGCAACGAGGTCGAGGTAGGGCGTCCCCAGCTGCACGGCTTGACGAAGACGAAGAAGGCGACAGGGCGGAGCTCTAGGACACAGCAGCGATGCGCGGGGAGCACAGGGGGCACGGCTATGGCGAGCGGCGGCGACGGCAGCGCTCGGGCAAACGGGAGAGGGAGCACCAGGGGAGAGGAGAGAGCTCGAGGGAGTGAGAGAGGGCAGAGGGGGATGCGTGGCGTCGTCGTGGGCCTCCAGCAGCGAGCGGGAAAGCACGAGGTGGCCGGCGCGTGATCGCACGCGCCATCCTCCTCGTAGGAGGTAGGCGACGACTGGCGTCGGCCAGCTGGCTGGGCTGGCCTGCTGGGCCGCTGGGCTACCAGGTAGGAGGCCCAGGTAAGGGTTTTTCCTTTATTAGTTTTCTTTTCTAATTTCTGACCTTTGATTTAAATTAATAAAAATACGAAATCAATTAATTTTCTTCTGACAATGTTTGAAGGGGCCTAAAGGATTATTCCAAAGCCCCTCACCAAAATTCAGAATTATTGTACAATATTTCATATATATAAAAATATTTATCCAACAGAAATAATTACTGGATTAACTCCAAAAGTCCAAAATAAATATTTATGAGTTCCTTAAAATATTGGTTTGATTTTTACCTCTGGCCAATATTTTCGGAGAGTAACATGAACATTTTCTTGGACCTTTTTGGAGAAATTTTTATCTGGATTATTTCCAGAAATGATTCTCAGGGTTTCACAAATCCCCATTTCAAATTTAAATGGAATTTAAACATGATGCACAAATGGCTAGTTGGTCTAGGTCATACCAGAACTAGGGATGTGACAACTCGCCCCCACTCGAAGAAATCTCGTCCCGAGATTTAGGGGTTGGCGGAAAGAAAGCGGGGTACTCAAGTCGAAGACGATCTTCACGCTCCCAGGTAGCTTCTCTCTCGGAATGATGAGACCACTGAACCTTGAGAAACTTGATGTTTTGACGTCGAGTGACACGCTCTGCTTGATCAAGAATGCGAACAGGGTACTCTCGATATGTGAGGTTATCTTGGAGATCAAGCGTTTTGTGGTCCACTCCACGGATGGGATCCGAGAAGCAACGCCTGAGTTGAGAGACGTGGAAGACATCATGTACTCGAGAAAGATGTGGGGGTAGTTCCAACTGGTAGGCAACCTCTCCTCGTTTAGCGAGAATGTGAAAAGGACCAATGTAACGAGGAGCCAACTTGCCCCTGATACCAAATCGATGGGTACCCTTCAAAGGGGTAACCCGAAGGTAAGCCTTGTCGCCAACTTCATAAACCACTTCCTTATGACGACAGTCACACTGGCTCTTTTGACGAGATTGGGCTGTTTTCAAATTCTCACGAATGATGCGAACTTGCTCTTCTGCCTCCTGGATCATATCCGGTCCAAAGAATTGTCTTTCACCGGTTTCTGACCAGTTCAAAGGTGTTCGACATCTTCATCCATACAGAACCTCAAAAGGAGCTTTCTTGAGGCTGGATTGGTAGCTATTGTTATAAGCAAACTCGGCGAAGGGAAGGCACTTCTCCCAATCCATACCAAATGAGATAACACAAGCTCTAAGCATGTCGGATTTCGGCTTCCGGCAGACCCTCAAGGTTCGAACTCTGGGCGCGCGCGGAGATTACGCCTTCTACCTCTCCGTCTCGCAAAGATCTAGACTACTGAGAGAACTGCACAAGAGACACTAGGTTTATACTGGTTCGGGCAACCGTTGTGGTGTAATACCCTGTCGGATTCCCGGGTTCCGGCAGACCCTTAAGGTTTGAACACTGGGGTGCGCGCAAAGATCACGCCTTCTACCCCTCCGTCTTGCAAGGATCTAAACTACTAAAAGAACTGCACAAGGAACACAAGATTTATACTGGTTCGGGCCACCGTTGTGGTGTAATACCCTACTCCAGTGTGTGGTTGGTGGATTGCCTCCTGGGGCTGGTGATGATGAACAATACAAGGAAGAACCGCCTCGCGAGGGTCTGTTCTTGGCTGGGGTGACGAACTGCTAGGAGGAGTTCAGTCACCTTTCTCTCTCTCTCTCTCTCTCTCTCTCTCTCTCGCTTTACTTGCGAACCGGACGAACCAGCCAACCCCTTGCCATGTGGTTGGCTGGTCCTATTTATAGAGGCCCTGGTCCTCTTCCCAAATATTGAGCGGGAAGGGAGCCAACAATGGCGGGCTAATTTGAAGGGGGACAACGAGTACACTTATCCTGACAAAAGCAGTCTTCGCCTGCCAAAGGCTCTAGTGATGACGCCGTGCTGGGCTCCATGGTGACCTCCATCTCGTAGTCCTCCTAGTCTTGGTCTCGTTGCACTGAAATGGCAACCTTTGCCTGATGCCTCGGTACTCCGTGGCTGCGCTTGCCCCCTTTGCACCAAAGAGGAAAGAAGGACGCTGCGCGCGCTGGCACCCGCCTGGCACCCTGAGTCATCATGGCTTACGTCATGGGCACCTCGTGAGGTACCCTGCCTTGATATCTCCGCCTCCTCGCGAGCCAGCCTAATGAGGCTGCGCCTGAGGATGCGCCGTGTCGTCCGCCCCGTGAGGCTTGGCCCCTCGCGAGGGTCTTGAGTCTTGTGTTGATGAAGATGGGCTGCGCTGGGCCCCCATTTGAGCCACGCCGCAGGCCGTAGGCAGGCAAGTCTGGGGACCCCCGTTACCAGAACGCTGACAGTAGCCCCCGGGCCCAAGGCGCGCACGGACTTGGCCGTGCCGAGAGGCGAAAGGGCAAGGGCGAAGCGCCGCGGGCCCTAACAGCCTGCGGCCTTGGGCGCCGCGTGGCAGTTGATTGGACGTGGGTGTTTCAGCAACCGCGCAGGTTGATAAAGGAGCAACATCTGCCCAGACTTTGCCTTTGCTTTCTCCGGTTGCCGCTCAGATCCCCTTTGTTGCGCCTCCCCTTTCTTCCTCCAAACTTCTAGATCTACTCTGGCTGCGCGACCTAGGAAGCCATGGCACCTCGCCAGCCTCCGGCCGAAGCTTGGTACTCTACTGCTCTGGACCCGCCGAATGTGTCCAAGGCTAGCCTTGCCCGGCTGCGCCGGATGGCGGCGGCGCAGGGCATCGACGGGACGGAGGTGTTTAAGGTCGGTTCCGCCACCCCTGAGGGCCGAGGGAGCACCTTTTATCCTCTCTTTGTAAGCTCTGTTGCCGCGGGCTTGGTGCCTCCCTTCTCCGAGTTCTTCTTCTCTGTCCTCCGCCATTACAACTTGCAGGCTCTGCATCTCCACCCCAACTCCGTTCTTCTCCTGGCGATCTTTGCTTACTACTATGAGGCCCACGTAGGGGTGCAGCCCTTAGTGGCCTTGCTGCGCCACTACTTCTTCCTCCGAATCTTCGGCAGTTCTCCTTCCGCGTGCGCGGGCTTCGTCGCGTATGGCAGCACCATTACCATCTCGAATCCCGGGAAGAGGGTTGAGGGCTTCAGGAGCAAGTGGGTCTTGGTAGATGCCGGGCGCATCCACCCACGGCTGATCTTGCCCGCGGAGCAGCCCGCGAGCTCCAGTTACTGGTGCCGAGCGGAGCTCACATACCCCCGCGCGAAACTGGTGCTGGAGAAGATGGACGCGGACCTGAGGCCGGTCGGCACGGCGAAGTTGACCGGTGCGTCGCTGCTGAAGGAGTTCCTGGAGCACCAGCTGGCACCACTCCAGCGGTACTCTCCTCCAATGTGGAGGCCTTATTCGAGCCCCGAGGCTGTGGACGAAGAGGATGTGACCGCGGTTCTTCAATCTCTGGTCAGGGGCGAGGTGGCAAGGTTGAAGGGCGCTCCCAAGCCCTTGTTCCTTCGCGACGACTAGAAGCAGGTGGTGGAGTCCATGCCCGTTTTTAACGGGGACGGGCTCTTGCCCGTGGCGGCTTCCGAAGGACCGGTGGACGTGCCCTCCGGCGACTCCAGCGAGGAGGAGGACGAAGAGGAGCGGGGAGAGGGGCCCGACTCTGGGGCGACCGATGGAGAGTCGAGGGCTCCCCTCCATCGGCGCTCGCCTCGTACCCTCCGCCTTTCACCGAGCGATGATGATGATGATGATGACGATGACGCGCCGGGTAGTGGGAGCTCGCCCTCGATCCCGAAGAAGGACAGGACCGGGCTGATCTCCCGCGGGTCTGCCCCTACCCCGAGGCAGTCCGCAGACGCGCCTTCTGCTTCCAAGGTCGACCCTTCCAGCCGGCTGTCAGGCTTCAAGTTGGGCCGGAGGCTGCCCGAGCTCACCGGCGATGACCCGTAAGCGCTTGATCCCTGTTCTTTTGTTTCTCATTCCGCCGACGAGGCTTGATGATTGCTTCTCTTGAATAGGCTGGCGCCCATGGCGAAGAGGCCGAAGGGAGCTCCTGAGGCTCCATCCGCGGCAGCGCCTCCGCCTGTGGAGGGGGGTGACTGCGGCGCGCGGGCTTCTCCTGCCCGGTCGCCCTCAGGAGGCCTGGCCATGCTGGCGGGGGCGAGCTCAGCCCCCATGGCCCAAGTGATTCCTGAGGTGCCCTCGTCTGGCGCTACTGCTACGGCTGCGGAGGCACAGCAGACTCCGCCTCGGGACACGGCGGCCTCGCCGCCGCTACCTTCTCCTCCCGTTCCATCGACCGTTGCTTCCCCAACTCCTCCTGTTGTCTTGGAGCGCACCGATGTTTCTCCGCCTTCTTCTTCCATCCTGGAGCATGCCGTTGCTGGACTGGACCGGCTGCGGCAGGATCTTCTCGGCGCCGACCCTCGCCTGGTGGCCAGGCGCCGGGAACGGGCTTCGGGGTGGATTCGCTCTGATGCTTCGATCCGGGCAGCGTTGGTTCAGGCCTCGATGGCCTCTGACGAGGAGAGGCGGGCCGTCCTCGAGGCGAAGGCTGCCCGAGACGCGGCCCTGGGAGAGGTGGTTGAAGTCCGCGGTCGTTGCAAGGCGCTGGAGGACGAGCTGCAAGGCCTGTGGGGCCAGCTCGCGGAGGAGGTTCGTCTTTGCCAGGAACAAGAAGAAAGCATGAAGGCTCGCAAGGCGGCGCTCGAGGACCGGGAGGCCAAGCTCAAGAAGCGCCGCGACCGCTCAGGTGTGCTGAAGAAGGAGTTGGAGGTGACGAAGGCCGAGCTGGACGCCAAGGCTCGGGTCCTCGCCGAGGATCGTGTGGCCTTCGCGGACATGGAGAAGGATGCCTGCGCTTCGCTGAAGACGCTTTACGAGAGCGGCCTGGACAGCCCGCTAGCCGGTGACGGGGACGGCCCTGCCAAGCTGCTTCCTTCCCTGGTTAAGGCCCTTGGGGATGTCGCCCTTGGCATCGGCCCTACGGCCGAGGCCGAGGCGTGTGTGCTGTCTTCTGCTGCGCTGACACGGGTCTTCGCCCACATCTACCTTCGCGATCCCAACGCCAACCTCGATGGCCTGCTGGAACCGGTGAGCGGCGAGGGTGCTGCCGCCGCTGTCGAAGCCGTGAAGGGGCGCGCGGAGGCGCTGCTGGGGAAGTTCCGAGCCTTCAGCACCAGGCCAAAGCAAGGCGCTGCCGGCCCTGCTGCTCCATGAGGCGAAGCCACTCCACACAGCTTCACCGCTGACGAGTGACTCCGTTCCATCCCTGTTCTTCTTTCAATTCCTGCGCATGCACCACGCCTCGGGGAGGCATTTAAACTTACGTTTGGCACTAAGACAACAGTATGGGTTGTAATATTTTGCTTTTAAATTCCTTGAATTTTATGCTTTTCTTCCCAACTTGCCTGTGTTCTACGCCGGCAGAGCCCGGCCCCGCGCATGCCTCACCCAGCATTAGCCCCGACCGGAAACCAGGACGGGACCAAAGGAGTGAGGGGCCACGTGGCAAGTTAGGCTCCTGAGTCGCGATGCTCAGGAGTCCCCCTTGGCGCGCGAACAACAAGTAGGGAGGCGTGATGTAGGTGTATCTTCCGTTCTACGTCTGCAGAGCCCGACTCCGCACGTACCTCACCCCGCATAGCCTTTCGGAACTAAGGAGTGAGGGGCTACGGAGCTAGTTAGGCTCCTGAGTCGCGATGCTCAGGAGTCCCCCTTGACGTGCAAACAACGGGTGATGAGGTGAACTGCAAGCGAGGCTACCATTCTACGTTTGCAGAGCCCGGCCCCGCGTGTACCTCACCCAGCATAGCCTTTCAGAACCAAGGAGTGAGGGGCTACGGGACCAGTTAGGCCCCTGAGTCGCGATGCTCAGGGGTACCCCTTGACGCGCAAATGGCCTTCATACCTTGGCTCTGGTCGGGGAGAGACGCGCGACGAATCAGGCCCGAGGGGCCTGGCTGGGCGGCGTACGTCTGGGCGTGACCCAGTCGTAGCCCCTGTGCCTAGCCCCCTCGCACGCCACTCCAGAGGGGAGGCATTGCGATGAGGCCAGCCCATGAGCTCTGGGCTCCTTGAGGTTAATGCGGCCCAGAGCCAACCCTCAGTTGTTTATCACCAGCGCGGAGCATAGCGCTTCTGTATGTGTATGGGCATAGCCGCTCCTCGGCAGTGTCCTCAGCCAGCGCGGAGCATGGTGCTTCCACTGGTACGTGGGAGGGGGCTCCCATCCGGGAGGAGCCCCCGGGGCATGTACAGCCCCGCCCTGACACGTGGCCGGCACGGTAGGGCTAGGTGAGGTGTATCTGGGCACCCGTGAGCCAGCGCGGGACTCACGAGGCCCTACCTCTAGGCGGGTTGCGCCTGGCACTGGGCCGTATCTTGAGATGTGTCCCTGCAAAATTTGGTTAGATGCCGGTACTCTACGTCCTCGGGTCCCGGCCCTCGAGCTTGTCTCAGCCATCGCTGGTATGCTAGATCGCGATGCCGTGGACAAGGCCAGAGGGTGAGGGCTGGAGAGCTAGTAGGAGCCCTGATTCGCGATGCTTGTCATGACCGGTTTTCCAATATATTTATTGAGAAACCAATCTTTTGAGTCCAGTATGAGAAAAATTCTCCTTACCGGTAGACAAATTCTTGATACAATAAGCCAGTAGCATAAAATATATTACAGGGTCGAGCTACGGTTGCTCAACCAAATTATTACAAGCACGCCAATAATTATACATAATGGCGGACATGACACAGTGGTGTGGAGGCATACTACTGACTCGAGGATCGGGTGGTGGTGAAAAAAAAAACACAGCGGGGAGTGAGATACATGACTCTAAAACTGGCATCTCATCGAGCGTCGAGGTGAGGCTCGATGAATTTATTTGGTAGCGGAAGCAGATATAATACAGTGACCAAATCCAGGGTCGCACGAGACTGACTGGGGTTCCTCTAGGCGTCGGACTCGCTATCGAACTCTTCATCCATGAGATCGCCTTCGTCAGCATCTGGCCAAATCAACAAGCCAGTGAGTACTTTGAAAGTACTCGCAAGACAGTTCGGACGTAAGATATAACAAATGCATGCCTGAATGCGTCACGATTAATTCACCAATGTATATTCAAAAATTAGCATAACGAAGTAAGTAAAAGGGAAACAGCGGTCGTCCGCCTGAAGTCCCAACAAAACATAAATGAAAACCGATCGGGTGCCTGAAGCGACGCCTCGAAATGTGAACAAATAAATATAAGGAAATGATGCCACAGTCGGACGTCTGTGCGACATCGCAGAAAGGGCTTTAAAAGAAATGCCACAGTCGGACGTCTGAGCGACATCACATAAAGGGCTTTAGAAAAAATGCCACAGTCGGACGTCTGAGCGACATCGCAGAAAGGGCTTTAAGA